>NW_010336337.1:0-10626 GCF_000700745.2 Antrostomus carolinensis | reverse complement strand
CCTGCTGTTACTTTAATTTTCATACCTTATTTTGACAACTCTGTATTAGGTCAATCAGACTGACACACTGAGATGTAAGATTCGTAAAGAAAACATGCTAATCCAAATATTTCTCTGCTCTCCCTAACATATTATTGTCTTCCCCATGATTATCTGGACTGTAAAGACAAGCAAGATTGGCTGTCACGAGTGAGACACGTTCACATCTTTTTCATGATCATGTAGGTGAACTAATTTCCCTGCAGGGGAAAGATGCAGTTGCCTGAACACAGATTCAGTGTTATTTTGGTAACTGTGAAGTTGTAGCCCTATATATATAAATTTATCATTACTGGTCAAAGACCACAGTCTTTTTATTTGCCTTACAGTGTAGGGTCTTGGCTTGGCTTGAGCTGATTTTAGCTTGTCTTATCTGTGATAGCAGTACTGTAGCAGTCAGCTGAGAATTGCTTGAACTTGTTTAGGTTTTAGTTTGGCTTTGTGAAATTGTGTGGTGTAACCCCAAGTGACAATTAATAGACAGTAGAACAAGCAGCTTTCCTGTGTAGAAGGAACTGCCTATAACTCCAGAATAAAAATATGAACATATCAGGTAATTACAGTGGTCTTTGAGTGAGTGCAGCCTTGTGGGTCAGGTAAAACTAGTTTCAGGGTTAACAAAGAGAACAGAAGAGCAAGTATGATTGTAGAATTATAGAACTGTTTGGGTTGGAAGGGACTTTTAAAGGTCATCTAGCCCAACTCCCCTGCAATGAGCAGGGACATCTTCAACTAGATCAGGTTGCTCAGAGCCCCACCCAGACTGACCTTGAATGTTTCCAGAGATGGGGCTTCCACCACCTCTCTGGGCAACCTGTTGCAGTGTTTCACCAGTGATATGAAACTGCAATTCAATGAGGAAAAAGCTACTATGCAGATTATGTTAAAAACACATAAAACTACCTGAATCAGATGCAACACTGGGAAGAACTGGGGGAAGAAACCCCTGCCATCACCATCATACTCCTCCTGGTGAAGAATGGGGGCTGTGCATGTTACAGAAGGACACCCCACATACACACAAGCACACATGCACATTTTCTTCTCAGTAAAGATCAGTTAATACTTTCATGAGACCTTAACAGCTACATTAACACAGTGTTAAGTTGAAGACAGTGACAAGGTTGGCCATTAGTGCTCTAGAGCAGAGTGGGTACCCCATAGCTCTTGCAATATATCTGTGTGCCCCATGAAGGTTCATTGCATGCCCTAGGAAGCCTCAGTAGCAACCAGAACCCTATCTATGCAGCTGAAATCCCATCCTCATTATCTGTTTTTTTTTTTTCTCCTCTTTCTTTCAAACCACCCTTTCAGCCATAGAGGAAATCAGCATGGAAGTACCTTTCAGTCACACAAGCTGTCCTTCCACAGGCTGCTGCCAGCTGTATCTGGCAGCCACCCTAGCTCCAGTGATAGAGAACTGTACACTAAAGCTCACTACAAAATGTTGTGTCTCTGTTCTCCTCCCGTTTTACTGTGGAGCCAGACGGAGATGATGAGCAGGCCAAAAGGAAGGCCAGCAGGAAGTCAGGCGGGTGAAAGTTAGCTAGTTGGCAGGTACCTCCAGGTATGCAAAATCTCAACTAGAAATAAATTCTGGGCAGCAGGTAGTGAAGTGTAATGGGTATGGTAGTAGATTCAGATTTTCATTGTCAAATATTCAAAAACACGGATCAAAGAATATAATATATACCTTTCACTCATGGATCAATCCTGTAATAGAAAGGAGTTTTATTGAGGCTTAAAGAAGACATTAGGTTGTGGACCCAAACTAACTTCTTCCTTCTTCTTTTGCTCCCTGTTGTTCATTCAGGTTTCCAGTTTTCCATATGACATGGCTCACATACAGTGCTTGGGGCTTTCGTTGCATCACTGACATCAAAATGAAGCTCATCATTGATTTTAACAAAAACAGGAATAAACACTCATAGACTTTAAAGTGTATCACAGGACTTATTGGCTGTGAATATTTCATTTATAATGCTCCCCAAAAAGGATTCTTGGCCCAGCAATTGTGCAGTTCATTCTCCTCATATGATCAGGGATGGGGCAAATGGGAACACACAGATACGTCAAGAGAAGCATGATTTCTATGGTTGTTTTATCCTTGTACACTAGCAAACCCTCAGGGGATAAAACAAAAGTTGCCGCAGTGACTGATTTTCCTTATTTCATAAGTATGTGTTTGTCAGCAAGACAGCATGCAACTGCATTTCTCAGCTGTCACTTAGCAAAGTTGCCACCAAGTTCACAGGGAGTTTGGCTGAAGAATTTGCCTATATTGCCAACATATGAGAGCACTACTTCTTCCACTAATACAATCTTTCATGGCAAAACACAATGACAGCTTCTTCTTTCTGTTCCATATTAAGGTGTCTGCATAAATTTAATCAGTACACTGTGGAAAACCCACAGGCTGTCACACAAAGCACTTTCAATGTAATACACAAGCTCTCTGTACAGCTCCTCAATTACAGACCAAAAGCCCCTCATCTAGATTCAATTCATTCTTTAGTCAAGTATTTCTTGCAATCAGTGCCTAGCAATCTAGTTCATAAAGCCTCTTTTCCCCTGTACTTTACTTGAAGAAATGAACTTACTGATCTAAATAAAGATAATATCCAGCTTATCAACTCATTTTGGCCTTTCTTTCAAGTGGATGGACAAACAGTAACCATTTAATTGATAATTCAATAATGCATAGCTACAGATCTAAATACCTAAAAGGTGTATCTTCAAATATCAAGAGGGTGTGCACTGAATATCCATTTTGAAATATTTTTTAACATTTTGAAATTATCAGTCATTTGGATACACTGGCTAAGATGAAGCATCTATCCAGCCATTCATCTTCTGTAGTCCTTCACCTTCAGCAGTCTAAAGATGGTATTTAGAAGAACATACTAAAAAAGTGGCAAACATACCATGATAGTCAGAGATTCTCCCTCAGCTTTCAGCTCAACACAAAACAGTGTTTTACTTTTAAAATATTGCACTAATGTACTACCATCAAGTTTCCAGCATTGGTAAACTGTGATCCAGGAAACTAATTTTTCTGTGTAATAACCACTGAACTGCTCAGTTTGTCTCTTGAATGGTGTGTAGCTGTGAAAATCAGCAATTTTCTTCACATCTCAAAACAGAGATCTGTAACAGGCATTTTTCGTGTGGTACATATTTGTTATGCAACGTAGTTGGTGAACTTTAAATTACAGAGAGACAGTAGTTACAATTCCCATGTAAATTACTATTAAGAGAGTATTCCATGTGCCTTCTTGAGAGTGGAGAAAGATGGAGAAAGTGACAGAGATGGTTCTGGATGTTAGGTTTTGGTGGTGAAGATGATGAAGAGAGAGACAGTGAACACAATCATTAGGGATGACCTGGGGCTGACCAAGGCCTTTGACACAGTCCCCCACAACATCCTTCTCTCTAAATTGGAGAGATATGGATTTCATGGGTGGACTGTTTAGTGGATGAGGAATTGGTTGTATGGTTGCATCTGGAGGGTAGTGGTTAATGGCTCAATATCCAGATGGAGATTGGTGACAAGTGGTGTCCCTCAGGCGTCTGTACTGGGACCAGTGCTGTTTAATATCTTTATCAATGACATAGTGGGATCAAGTGCATTCTCAGCAAATTTGCTGATGATATCAAGCTGAGTGGTTCGGTTGACACACTTGAGGGACAGGATGCCATCCAGAGGGACCTGGACAAACTTGAGAAGTGGGCCTCTGAGAACCTCATGAGGTTGCACAGTGCTTGAGTGAGATTGGATGTGATGGAAATGAGGAAGTAGGGATGGTAGAAGGTCTAGAGGTCAGAGATGTTAGAACCTAGATGAAAGAACTGTATGATACTGGAGATGGGAGGGCTAGAACAGCCCTGGAGGCATGAACTTTTATGGAGGAGACTGGGGAGGTCTGGCCTCACTCAGTAGACAAGGAACAGCAGCAGGGAGAATACAGGGCAAGAGACACAAGCTGGCCTAATTAGGCACAGGGCATACATGTCTGAAACAGTTCCAGCACCATTGCCTCTAGAAGGGAAAGATGAGGGACACTGCATCTCCTCAGTGTCTTCCTGCAGTGAGAGACAAGAGCAGAGACAGTGAGCTCAGGAACCTCACTATCCCAAATAAATCACCCTTACTTGGAATCTCTTTTAGCTTACTGAAATTGTTCCCTTAGCAGTGTGAAACATTATCTGATGCTTTCTCTTTCTCATCTGCACCTTAAAAGCAGTATCATTTCTCTCTGTCTTACAGGCATATAGTCAGGCTTAATTTCTGTACCACTTGGAGACTCAGATGAAACAGCTGCATAAATGCATATCAGTTAGAAGAATAGATATGTGTAAGCCAGTGAGCATCCATTAAGTGCACTTAGAATAGTGTGAGATCTACACTAAATCATGTGAGGATTTCTTTTCTTTTTTTTAAATGGTGAGGCATGCGTGGCTTTTTTCCTAACCCTAACACCATCTAGTACTACAGCTTCCTATTCCCAGTGGATAAACTAGGGACTATCAGTTGTATAAGCATCAAAATGTATGCTAGTGATAACAGCTTGTCAGTGGAATAGATTTCCAAGGGAGGTAGTTGAGGCTTTATTCCTAGAGAAACTGAAAAACAGGTGGGATAAATCTGTGGTGAGAAAGCAACATGGAGAGTCTGTAAAAAACCAGGGGACTAGACTTAACTACATGTAGATTTTTCTGACCCTGTTTTGTGATATATTACTTATTTTTTCAGTATTTTTTTAAACACATGAAAGCAATAATAATCATAATTGACACTTCCTAATAGTCTGATGGCACTAAGTACCTCCCAATCATGAGTAAGATGTATCTAAAAGTAAGGTTTATATGACTCGTATATCTCTGATTTGAGTTTACAAAGATAGGCTGGGAGACTAATAGACTCTTAACATGTTATACAGTTTTAACCTAATTATTACTAATTATTGCTCATGCTAAGTGTTCAAAATTGCCTTCTAGAAGTGTCCATCATTGTCTGTGTAGAAAATGTAGACACGTTGCTGGAGATAGAAGGAAGTCTGAGAACCCAAAACATACATGCCACTGGCAGATGATTTGGAACTATCTAAGCAGGATCAGATATTCAGATGAATTTATTATCATATATTTCACCTCCACCAAGATAAGTTTCTTGCTTTTAAAGTCTACATGTAAATTATAGTCTGTATAACTATTTTCACAATTTATCTTAATTAACAGCCTGAGCCTTCATGTACATTTTAGATATTTTAATATTATGCAACCAATTAATACTACCTTTATGCCCTTAACTCATCAATGGAAATTTCCTTGCATATAAAGATAATCCCCAGACTGATCTCGTTTGAAGATAAATCTAAAAAGATCAGGAAGCCAAAAAAGTTTTTGTAAATATAGGCAATTTCAAGAATTCTGGTTGAAGCATCTAAGCTATATAGATTATACAAGGGGAAAATTTGTATACTGGGTTGCAAAAGCCATCATCAAGAAATTACTTCAGCAGTTCAAAATTATGTATCAAAGTGAAACCATGATTTTAGAGGTCAGGGCAATTTAGCTGTCACATGCCTGGCAAGCTCTAATGTATCAATATTTTTTTCAAAAGTTTAAATTAGAAATAAGATGAAAGCTCTTAATAATGAAGGTAATTATTAACTTCAACAAGAGTCCAAATAAAGCAAAAAATCCATTAGAACTTGAAGTCTTTGAATAAGTCTTTTCTCATATTATCCACAAATTGGACTGTTATAACTTTGTTTTATTCTGGCAGAAAATAATTCCCACAGTCACAGTTACTGCAATTCAAGGTGCTATACTACACAGGTCAGACCGAATTTGAGTTTTCCTTCATAAAAACCTGACACTATAGGTAAAAACAAGCCAGATCTTTTACCTCAGAGTCTATGGTGCAACATCAAAGCAAAGCAAGCACACCAACGACCATTAACTTTCAAGATCCTGAACCTGTTTACACCAAACAGAAACCTGGTTTTCAATTGGTTGTCTATACTAAGCATTTAAACTTTAAAGGCTTTTGACATCAAAGTATTTTCTGGCTGGATAAAAATAAGTTGTCTTTCTTTTCTTGCAGCTATTTTTTCCTATTTAACTCAGCGTTCACGTTTTATGTAGTTATTTTTTCCCCTGGTCTTGCAACTGTGATTAAATATTACCATGACTGTAAAGACAAGGCAAAAATTATGGACTAAAATTGATTGCATACTGTACCAAGCTACAAAGAAAATGATTAAACAGTGTTAATGATGTGTAATTTGTTTGCCTTCTGGTGACAACGTGCTTTTATACACTTTTCTGAAGGTACATCTCTCTCGTGGTTGAAGAGATTTAGGTAACTGGCATTATCGGAGTTTATATTAGTATTTTAGTATATTCAGTGTTTAGTAAGTATCCATATAAATGAAAGGGTATAAATACTAGTTAGTGTCTGTTTTGGCTCATTACCAGTATAAGGACATATGCTTATTCTGGTAGATTCAAACGTGGTGCCTTTTCACAGTGAAGCATCCCTAGTAGCGTATAAACTGCTTTTTCAGAGATTGAAATTCCTTTACATCATTCTTTCCTTAAGCAGACAATGATTTATAGAACACATGAGAGTTATATATCAATAACTTTATTAACTGAAATCTGACAATGATCAAAGACACTGTGTTTGTTTTATCCAAGATATTTATGCATGCTCCACTTTTCACTACCTGTAGTTCCACTACCTGTATTTTCACTACCTGTAGCAGCGTTACAGTGGTCTTTAAGACTGGGAAATTCAAAATTTGATTTCACCAGAGCAGTAATGGGCTTACTTATCAATATGATAAGATAATTTCCAAGTTAGTATCCAAACCTTTAGACCATATTCTTATACAATTTTTTTCTCAATAAAATATCATAGCTAGTTGTATTTTCTCCATGCCTTTAACCAGCAGTGGAAAAGAGGGTAAAAAATTCTTTATGCTATTTTTTACCTGTCAACCTAAAGAAATCTATGGTAAATATCCGTAACATAGACCTCTAGTCTGTACACTGAAAGATAAATATCTTGTTCTTCCTTATTGAAATCAGTGTCAAACCTCTCCATGTTAAGAGTGGGATAGGAAATAACCAATTTTTTAGTTTGTGTAAACTGAATTGAGACAAGGAAGCATGGGTTGGTTGCTAAAGTACAAAGCTATGCAGTTTTAACAGATTTTTAGTGCACATATGGCCTGAAAAATAGTATTTAATTAACCTTCCTAGTGAAGATACTGCCCTATATGAAGGTTCTAGAAGAAAGTTTTGAGAACACAAGCCCCCATTTTCTTAATGGTTGCTCTGGGTATTCTGTTGCGAGGAAGGAATGGATAATGAACAATGCAGTGCCACAAGTCCAAAGGCTCGTGGGCAGTTTATCTCAAATCTGGAAGGGTAGCTTTATATAGTTTCCCCAGATATCTTTTCCCCTTTAGTAATATTAACTATGTGACCACACTACATTAAACACCGGGTTATTTACTAAATAAATCTGAAGTTACATCAAGAGGGTTGTTGAGGGGACAAGTTGGAAGATAAAGTCACAGTCTAGGAGAACTGCTGAGAAGGTAAGTTGTTTCAGGACTGCAGAACCAAAACTCTGAGGAAAATGACTTGACCTTCAAACTGGCTTGCCAAATTGCCTCATAATTAACAAAGAAAGAAAAAAAAAAGAGAGAAATAATGTCTAGACTAAAAGTGAGGAGTATGTCAGGCAGATACCCTGGACATTTGAGGCTGGCCAGAATATCTGTGTGCTTGGGCAATAGATTATGTGTTATTTTTTTCCTCTAAGTGCTGCATTTTAATTGATAAAATTATTTGGCTTACAAAGGTTCTTTAACCCTCATTTCTACACCAAAACAGTTCACAAAGGAAAGAACTATGGGTACAAAACCCAGAATTACCATACAGTAGCAACAACATAGGACAGCTTTGAACCGGGGAACAAAGCACAACAGCAAGGTGACTGAGCTAATGGCGAGCAGACTTAGAAAATCCACTTGTAACAGGATAGGCTGACTTTCTAAGATTAAGTCCAGATAACGTTCATACAACTTAGCTTGGCAGTGCACTTTACCAAGGCCTGTATGATATTGCATGAACTTAGAGCTACCATGCTCTAAGTCTATTATAGAAACAGGAAAAAATGTGTGATTACAGTCATGAGGAAAAAAAGCAAAATGAACATCACCTTTAGAAGAGGACTGAGATTAAATATATATTATCTAACTAGACAGGTTCAGGGCTTGAGTATGAACATCAGCACAAACAGCATTCATCCATGCTATTTAATCATTATTATCATCCCTATCAAGTATTTCTCCAGGTCAACTGATATTGTACTTAAAAGTGTGCAGCCATGGCTCAGGGACTGGCAGGACCAAAGACTATTTCTAGTAGATAGCTCTATATGGTTTCCTCTATAATAAGAGTTTAGATGTAGAGATGCAAGCAATATGTTGCAAATAAGCCTCTGGTTACCATGTTGTTTTATTTAGAAACAGAGATGTAGCCAGAGAGACTGGAAGTGGGGAACAAGGTGAGGAAGATGGATACAACTGTCTTTGAGCCATAATGTTTTTCTCTATAATGCACTGAAGAGGATCTGAGAAAGAGTATTAGTAACGTGTGATAAAGCTCTGTATCTTAGTGTAGTGGACTCAAACAAAATAAATCACTTTTTACAAGGTAATTATTTACCGTCAAGTTTTTGAAGCAATAGAAATAATGCTTTAATAAGACATAATCAAGTGTTGCTCAAAAGATTAGACTGACACAGCATCTTTACAAAGACAGACGTCCAAGCCCAACTGCAGAATTAAAATTGTTACATAATTCCTGTTAGAGGAGAAAGCCAAGCTGATGGATGAGGCTGAGAAAAGACAATACTTAAGGTTTATTTCCTGCAAGCTTTCAATATGATCTCCACTGCACATATACATCTCAATTCTCAGTCATTCCATATGCTGCATGTCTAACTGCTACACACAGCAGAACAAGATGCCTTCTAGAGGCCAGAAAAGGGTGGGGTGGGGGAACATTTCCTCATGTAAATTAGAAATTGATGAGTAAATTGCCAGTGCAACTGCAGACAGAAATACATGAAATGCAGTTTTAAAATTATAAATGTAGAGTCTCATTAAAAGTCTGCATGCATAACTTACGGAATTAAGAGTAAGTATAAACTGAAAAATGTACACAAAATCAGTCAATAAAGCTGAGTTTCTCATCTTATTATAATTCAGTCTAAAAAATTGTATATGATCTTAGATAAATAGAATCATAGACTCATAGAATGGTATGGGTTGGAAGGGACCTTAAAGATTATCTAGTTCCAGCCCCTCTGCCATGAGCAGGGACACCTTCCACTAGACCAGGTTACTCAAAGCCTCATCCAACCTGGCCTTGAACACTTCCAGGGAGGAGGCAGCCACAGTTTCTCTGGCCAACCTGGGCCAGTGTCTCATCACCCTCACAGGTCCTCATATCTCATCTAAATCTACCCTCCTCCAGTTTAAGCCATTATCCCTTACTCTATCACTCCCTGCCCTTGTAAAAAGTCCCTCCCCAGCCTTCTTGTAGCTCCTTCAGGTATGGAAGTCCTCTATAAGGTCTCCCCAGAGCCTTCTCTTTTCCAGGCTGAACAGCCCCAACTCTCTCAGCCTGTCCTCATAGCAGAGGTGCTCCAGCCCTCGGATCATCCTCGTGGCCTCCTCTGGACTCACTCTAGTAGGTCCATGTCCTTCTTACGTTGGGGGCCCCAGAACTGGACACAATACTCCAGATAAGTCTGAGATTCTCAAAATATAGTAAAGGTTACATGTTTTTACACATGCAGAATACAACATATTCTGCTTCAATTAGTCTAACAAAAAAATTACAGAAAAAAAAATAGGGATTGCAAATCTTTGTGGAACTGAAAGGTGGAAACTGAGTTTTATTCTTTCCTTTTTCTGTCAAGAACATCTGAGATACCAAAATATGCAAAATACAGATAAAAACTAGGAGTTTTAAAGGAGTATGAGAAAACAGGGAAATTAATGTCTTTGAAATTCAGTGGGAAATGAGCACCTGACTCCTTTACTTTCCCTTGAAAATCCTAAACAAAATTAAAGTTTTATTTTGCAAATGCGTCAGGCAGCTTTCACTTTAACTGCCTTATTTACTTCTAAAGCATCCATTGTGGATGGATCTAAGTGCTATCTGGAGACAGAAACATAACTGCTCTTAAAACTGGGATCTATTGCTTCTTATTCTAAATCACTGTTTTACAGGTGAGACTGGTGTCAGCACCTGTTACAAACTTCAATTTTCTCTATAAAGAAGACTCAAAGGCAAAGCAATCAGTATGTCAGCAGTTAACTGGGATCAGCTATAATGAGGAGGGACAAGGGAAGAACATAACAGAGGGTAAAGTGAGCAAACCAAGGCTAGGGACACGGACTCCTGGGGCTGGAAGATAACCCAGGCTTATGTTGATACTGGAATTAGCTGTGCCCTGGATCATCCTTTCTCACAGAATCACAGAATCACAGAATG
>NW_010336336.1:0-38784 GCF_000700745.2 Antrostomus carolinensis | reverse complement strand
GGCTGGGGCAGGGTTAACCTGCGTTGCAAGTTGGCCGCTTTTCGGGCGGGTGGGAGTGACCCGAAAACCCGGCTGGATGCAATTGAACCCGCCCTTTTTTAGTCTTGTAACGCTTAAAAGTTTGTGTTCCCAGCCTGGCAGGTCGTTGCTGATGTTCAGCAGTAATGGTGGATAAGAGGCAACAGCTGTTCCTTGTAGAAGAAATGTAGTTCTTAAAGGTGGAGTTGGGCATCTAAGGAAGAACCTCTTTTTTAGGCACCTTTCTGTCACATTGTAGTTAAGCTTGCAGGAAAGGAACGAGCTCTTGCATAAGAACTCAGCTCATGCCTGCCCTGATGCAGCTTTCTTTGTGCCATCTCCTATTAACTTAGGCAAACTGTAAATTGTCCCCTTTTTTCCTTAGTGGTTTTGTTTGGTTTTCCTCGAGCTGTGTAAAAATGGCTTCCAGTTGATACTGATGTTTTAAAGAACCCCTTGATACGTGAGCATCTGTTCTGTTGTCTCTTTGTTAGATTATATAAAAAAAATGCAAGAAATACTTCTGCCTGGCTCTGGTCCCTTGCTGTTGAGGGGACAGATGCAATGTGTGTATGTATTATAGTAGCACAGATTGGGTTTTGCACAGTGAGCTTAGAATTTTTGGAGAAGGCATGTAAATGCATGTGAGCCATGACAGCTGTGTGGCCTACCTTGCAGGTTGTACTGGTGCAAATTTACCTGATACAGGCAAAATCTTAGACCAGATCGGGGATTTTACTGCTGTTATCCTCTAGACATTTTCTTTATCACAGATCGGTTGAAATGTTGATTTCAGCTGAATCTCTGTCATCTGTGAAGTTGGGTTCCCAACCTGTAGAATTCATTACAGTGTTTGTGCATTCACTGGAATATCTTTTAATGAGTTTGCTGAGATATATGGTAATTTGCTGTAGCCATATGAGGCTTAAGGTGCTGTTGCTGTTTGGAACTTTACTGTTGCATGACACATCAGGTTTAAGAAGTGTGTGTATGTATAGTCTTACATGGTATACTAGTTCTAGTCACATACAATCATTTCTGTCCCAAATGAAGTACACTTTTGTTTTTTATTAGCCATATGTTCTTTTTATGCCACTTAAGATTCTGGAGTGCTTTATCTGGCCCAATTATTTGCTTCCTTTTTAAAGTAAATATTTGCTGTATTTTTGGTCCCCTTTCCTAGGAAGGCTTAGATCTTGTGGCCTTTATTTGACCATGTTCTGTTTCTGCTCGCTCCTTTTTGAGGTGTTGTGATTAGAACTGAAGGTGATATTCCAGCTGACAGTATGTTGGTGATACAGCTGTTGATACTGTAGAATGTTTCTGTGGCTTCTAGTCTGATACCTGTAATTTCTGTCATTTTAAAAAAATTATTTTATGGTCCATGCAAGCTGAGCCATTTTCACTGAGGTATCGTTTTCTTATTCTAGAAATTAAAGCAGCATGGGATATACAAGATGCACACTGACAGGACTTGCCTTGATTTCACTTACTACTAACTGGCAATGTTAGCCGTTCACAGAAGGCATCTTGGAGTTCTCCTTGACGCTCTCCAAGCATTGGCCAAACTACAAAAAATATTCTCACCTTGAAAAAAATATGTAGCTCTTCTCTAGATTTTTTTGTAGATTAATTAGTCCTTACATGGAGCCAGGAGACAGTGTGTTCTTTTCAGTATGGTCAAAAACTAGATAACAATATGCTCTTATTTTTTTTTAAAGACAAACAATCAAAACAAACCTATAATACTTTTTCTTTATCCTGTGATACTTAATTTCTGAAATAGTTTTCTGGGTCTTTCACTGAACTTTTCATACACTTGTGCCAGTCCTTTTAGCACCTGCTTTTGGTTGGCATTTTTTTTTTTTAAATTACAATGGATTATAGAGTTAAGTTTACTTTTATTTTCTTGTTCCATGTTGAGAGATAAATGAACCTTTCATGCCCCAAATTCTGAGCCTTTTATAGATGGATACAGTGTAATGTCCCAGTTCTGTGATCTGTAAGTTGATATCAAATTGTAGATTTTTTTTTTTTAGCTGTTAGCTACTTTTTTCCCTCACTCCCTTAAAACAATAAACTATACATGTTATTTGTGAAACTGTCAAGTGTATGCAATAACATATTTAAAAATACTTCATTACTTTTTTCATGTATTTCATTATTACTTAGTGAAAATTACGAATTTATTTTCAAGTTTTACATAATACTAGGATTTTTTTTTTTTTTGGTGGGAGGTGGATAATTTACATTCTCTTTGTGTTTCCTGATAACTGATTCCTGATACCTTTTTTAATAGGTAAAGTATATGGCTATGTTTAAGTAACTGTGTAAGATTCTTGCTTTTTGGCTGAAACAATTTTGCGTATTCAAAGGGAATTTGGAATTGTGTTTTTGCCTTGCTGAACTTGACTTGAAGCGTAGGTGGGCTTGAGGACAGAGCAGAGAAGAAAGCTGAGCAGTTGATACATATGGAGTAGAAAAGCTCATCCTGAATTGCTGAGGTAGAGTTTGTAATTGAACTGTCTGTGGTTAAAACTATTGAGAGATTAAACAGAGATGAAGAGAAGTGCTATGGTTAAAGATTTGTGGAACTATAGAAAGTTGAGTTTGGACTGTGAGGGCATCCTTCCAAAGCAGATTCTGAAGGAGGAAGTGTGAAGAATGGCAGCTCTTGAAAATTTTCAGCTTTCCTAATGAACAGAGTATTAAATGTTGGAATTCTATTATTGTAACTTAGAATTTCTTACCTAGGTAAATAAACAGTACTTAACTGCGCTTCTGGAATACTAGAGTTGCAGAATTTATTAAAACCTTGTGTAAAAACTACCTTTTGAATTATAGTGTTAAGTATTTAGAAATTATGCAGACTAATCTTACTGTTTCTCCTTCATAGATTTTGAAGATGATGATGTGTATGGCCAGTCAGTAGAAGATGATTATTGCATTTCTCCTTCAACAGGTTGGTTCAAATTATTACACCGAAGCTTTGTCCATTGATTCTCACTCTGATATCTATATCTGGAATAAAACTATATTTAAAAGCTAGTGAAACTTTTGAAAAGTGCCTAGTGGCCATAATCCTGTTAAAGTCAGTTAGGTAGTATTAGGCATTGTACTTGTGGAAGTCACATTAAACAACTGGGCACATCTTCAGACATACAAGTATATTATCTTGGATCATCAGAATGTACTTGATAATGTAAAAATCTGGGTTATGGGAATGTGTTGATAATCTTGAAACATCTGGTATCTTTTACAGTTGTTAGTAGGATCTGGCTGGGCTTAACAATTGTGATTCTGCACCTTGAAGCTGGTGTCTTTTACACAACTTTGGGTAAATGTGGGGTAGGGAGTCGTACTGTTGGGATGCAGCACTGGTCCTCACTGGCTTCTGTTCTCATGCAAGATCATGTGGAGCTAATAAACCTTCCAGCACTTGTAATGTTGCAAAGTAGGTATAAAAATAGTCATGCTGTGCGCTCAGGTAAGACATAATTGGAGAGACTCAGCCTAGCTGGATTCAGCCCAGCTGTAGAAGCATTAGTTTGTGTTCTACAGTCACATCTCTGGCAAGATTTATCAGTTCTGGGTTTTGCCAGGCTTGGTGGCAGTGTTTCTAGAGCTGAGTAGGCCCTGAAAATAGTATGGCTGATGTTGACCTGAAACTCTGCTACTGCAGGTAACTAGGCTGGATCTAAATCCACTGTGATTGTCATGTAGTCTATCACCTCTAGCTGTAGGTACTTGTGTTAATTAGGTCTTTAGAAATCTGTTCCTCTGTCATCTGTTGATTTCAAATAAGCGAATCTGTTATTCGTAGTCACAGTCCCTGATTTAAATTCAGATTGTCCTGCATTCAATATCTAAGTTTAATTGCTAGAATTTTTCAGACCTTGTCTAAGAATTAGGTAGCCTTGTATTTTGTGATGAAAATGTGCAATCTGTTTATTTTTTAATCAAGTATAAACTGTTAAATTGCAAAACTAATTCTTGTTTGTGCACAGTGATTATCCTAAGAATTCTTGTTATGTAAGCTTAATTTATAAAGTAACCTGATCTTGATTGTATGGCAATCTTTTAAGAGTTGCTTCAGTTATGGTGGTTGAATATGAAATGGTACGCATTTGGCAAACAGTTGTTAAGGCTATACTATGTAACTTACAGATACTTTCAGTATGTATTTCAGAGCTGGGGAGAATAATTCATAACATAAGGAAATTTGTTTACATTATACTTTGTATATTTCTTAGAGTATATAATGACTGGAGGTCATGTTCAGCAAGAAGTTTTATCTGTATATGCCTTAATGTGTTGCTAAATCAGAGTCAAATTATGCACTTGTTTAAAGTTTTGTGTGAATATACATTTTAACTTATGGGCTGTATTTCTAATGAAATTCCAGGAAGAAAAGAATGTGTTCAGCTCCATTAAATTGTTATCAGTAGTTTGCCAGTGCCATACTGTAAAAACAAATGTTGTTCTTGTGCTTTTTTTTTTTTTTTAACTTGTAACTTAGGTAAAGAAAATAATTGTGGAGTAAACTTCTCAAGACATTAGGCCATAGTTGGTAATTCAGTATAGAAAATATCTTTTTTTCAAACCTGGAGTGTATTCTTTTGTTTGAATACCCAACTTTGCAGAATTATTGCATTACATGGATTCAAGGATGTTGCCCAGCCTGTGGTTTCACTGTGATGATGACTTATTTATATTCTAGCATGAACTCCTGTATGCTCTGTACAGTCTTCAAGTAGTAGTCATTATACAGTAGTGCCCCATCTGCCCTACAAAACAAGGTCAAACCTGCAACAGGTCAGCATCCTAACTTTTTTTTTTTCCTTTAGATATTTTTAAAGGAGGAAAAAAGATTTTACCTTTTTTTTTTTAATTCTTTGTTTTTTACCTAATGCAGCAGCTCAATTTATCTACTCCAGACGAGACAAACCAGCAACACTTGCTGAGCCATTAGAAGAAGAATATGGCTATGAAGGTACAGATGATACTGCTGATTATTTTACGTCCAATCATCAGTTGACTGAAGTTGATAGAGGTAATTACAGAAAATCAATAATTGTCGGAACAATCTGTTTTATTAATTAAGGACTTGCTAATATAGTCTTAAATTAATGTTTGTTACTTGAATGACACTGCTCACAGTTTTGTAATCTTATTGTAGAACAACACCTTTCATGAGAATAGCTTCAGTGGTGATAATTCAAGTTCATACTACCTTTTGTATACTACTTGTAACTTGACTGCATACATTGAAATATGTTCTTAGTTTCTTATTACAAATAAAGAGATTTGATGTGAAATTCAGACATAAAAACAGCTGTACTGGCTCAGGCTAAACATCCACGTAGCTCAAGGTCTTGACTGCAAATGAATGCATAGGGAAGAGTATTAGAAACAGAATATTTGTAGAATGATCTTTTGCTTGGGTTGCATTCTGGCAATTAGCAGTATTTGAGAAGTTTTCAAAGTCATGTATTTCCTTGAAATAGTAGGCAATCTTTAGCTACATCTACAATCTTTTCTTACCCAGTTTGGAATTCATTAGACTTTGGTTTCCATTCAGTCCTGCAGCCATGAATTCCATGTTAGAAGCAGAGTTCCGAGCTGAGCAATTGGGGAAAAAATACTTGCTCTTGTTTTTCAAACTTGCTGCCTGATAGCTTAATTGCATGCTTTGTGAAAAAGATTCATAGGCTTCTTTTCTAAGTGTTAATAGTTAACTTAGTTTTTAATGTTTTGGAAATAATCAGCTCAGAGTAAAATGTTGGTGAATGAGTAGACAATAAAATGCAGGAATGAAAGTTGGTATATAAAACAAGTGACAGAAAATTAATAAACAATAGGAAAATAGAAACAATCTAGATTCCAAATGAAGTAAATTGGTAGAAGCTGTGCTAATACATAGACATAAGAGTAAATATGGTAAATTGGGGTGTAATATACATGTTTTTACAGCAAGAAATAATGCTGTAAAGGGCAATTTGAAGGAATCTGCTAGTATATGGATACAGGTAATCTGGACAGTGTGGTACCCTGGCTTTTCAGAATGCTTTTGACAGACTCAGTCAGTTGAATTGAAATTGGAACAAGAGGAAAAGTAATATTCTGGACTAAAAGGAGATGGAAAAGAAACCTAGAAATAACCTTTTCTGCTGTGAAAACAGAAGTGGTCTCTGTTACGTTTGGTGTAGTGTGCAGTGTTGGCTATTAATACAAAATTACTGATTTCAGTCAATCTGTCTGCAAAGAGTTTGTCCTTGTTGGGTGTTGGATATTAAAACAGCCAAGCAGCACGTTGTGTGGGGCTCTAGCAGTACTTGTTCTGCAGAGCCAGTGTCTGGGGAACGTTGCCTTGCCAGTTGGATTACAGGTCAAGGGTGCTGATTTAAGTAACCTAGAGGAAGCTGGAATTCTGTGGTGTTGAATTCCCTTAGCAAAGTTATTTAAATATCACCATGTTTTGAGGAGGTGTTCAAATGAAGAATCTGTAGTTGTCCTGTTGTTCAGTTCTTGTTTTCTTAAATCTGAACTGGCAAAAACTGTGACATTCAGGAAGATTTTCTTCTGTTCACTTGTGTTTTTATGTCTTATCAGCATGCTACTTCTAGTGAGTGGCAGTCTGGTTAACTTTCAGTCTCTTGTTTTTGTGACAAGTCAAGATTTAATCTTCATCTTAGTCAAGGCTTATATTAGTTGCAGAAATACGCTCCAAAGAAAATTTATTTTATCCACCAAAAAATGTATTACAGTTTTAGGAAAGGTAAAGATTGTGGGTAGTTTCAAATTGATGTGTTGATCCAGAATTTTCAGTTGTTAAGAGCTGAGGCCCCCAAAAATGCTGTTTTGCTTTGGATGTTAATTGTAGCATCTGTAAACAGTTAAAATGTGCTGTTCAATAGGGATTCCACATTAACTTCCTAAATTACTTTGTTCTACAGGGTTTGGGGTTAAAGTTTATCATGGTAATACGTGAGATTGAAATTAATTTCTAAAGTTTTATCTCTTACTGTGATGTTTTTCTCCTGGTTTTGTTAATCAGATGTGTGGTGCTAGTGGTTAGGCCACTTAAGACTTTTTTTTTTTTTTTTTTTGTGGGGCTTATAACAGTAATATGTCTCTTTTAGCACGTCTTAATTCATGCCTTGATCAAATGAGAGAAGTTTTGGCAGAGTCTGTACCAGAGCAAACAATGGTGCAAGCAGTACTGGATAGTAAATTTGATGTACAGAAGGCTTTGGATCTTGTGCTTTCACAAGGCAGTAAACAAAATGTGAAGACCAAGAATGAGGACACTGTGATTGTAGGAAAGACAACAAAAGGTATACTTCTATTTAATTGTTTACATTCAAGATGATTAATTTCTATGTACAGTTTAATTTTGGCTTTACAAGCTGTGAAGGCGCTTGTTACTGCATTAGTCACTTATTAGGAAATTAAAAAGCACCAAGTTACTTTTCTATTTATTTGTTCTAAAAACATTTAAAGGAAACAGTAGCTTTTCTTGAGCTAGAAGACAAAATAAAACCTTAGTGTCAGCTTAAATTCAAACTGCAGCCATCTGCAGTTCACAGTAAATTTCTGATTCACAGTAAATTTCTGATTCTCCCCTTTTTGGTAGTGCCTATACAGTAACTTTCTTATTTTGATTTAGGCTTAAATCTTTGTAGTCTTTACTGGCATTCTTTGCTGATTGTTAGTTTCTGAGGTATTTCATTAGATACCCATAATTTAATTGTAGAACGTTACATATTTTTGGATAACACTTAGTAATTAAATGCCTTTTCATGTTTCTTGATTTTTTGTTGCTGCTGTCAACTTTAAAAAAATTGGATATTCCGTTGTGACTGCACTTCCACCTGAACGTTATTGGCTATTGTAAGGTAAGGAGACTTACTTCAGTGTCCAGAAATGTGTATTGATACAGACAGTTTCTCTTGTGCAGCAGAAAATGTTGCTGACAACACCAGCAAACCTGGGTTTGGAAACTTGACAGCCAAAAGTGGTTCAGCTTGTTACTCTCTAATTACAAATGACAAAATGCTCCTTAATGCTGAAAAATCCAATATATCTTCATTTGGAAGGGAAGGATTGAAATGCTCATCACTTGTTCTGTCATCTTTCAGCGATGATTTGTGTAAAGGATCGTTTTGTGAACATGTGAATAAACAGGCAGAGAATCAACTACCAGAAAGTGCTAATGCAGTAAGTTCAGTTCCTGACACTGAAGATGTTTACTTTAGCATAGGAAGTAACCCATCTGGAAATTCTTCCTTTAAGAAGTTGGAATGCAAGGAAACACAGGACTTGAAATCCTTGCTGATGCAGAATGTGGTTAGTGATTCTCTGAGTCCTGAAGGCAGCATTCCTTTTGTTTCCTCAAATACTTCTGATGGTAATAGTAATGCAAATTTTTACAGTTCTCCATGTTTAACAAGTGCTTTAGGAAAACTGGCTCTTGATAATGCAGTGAGTCATACTGTAAATAGAAAGAGTGAACTTCTAGAAAGTTTTTCTTCACTTGTGGAAAGTAGAAAACAAGAAAGCCTCCCTTCAGACATGGCTGCTTTGCCAGTGTTAACGTCTGGAAGCACATCATTGGCTGACTTACTTCAGGAGCACCAGGAAAGCAGTGCTAGCCACTGTTACTCTTTGGCTGATCTTTATACCCAGTCAACAGCAAGTCTCACTGATACGAAATTGGGAACCTCACCATTATCACAACTAGTAAATCAACCCCAAACTTCAGGTGGGATGCCAGAGCTAACAGGGTCTTTATCTTCTCTAGCCCTCTCTAAACTTTCTCCACTAAAGGAGGTTGAGAATTTATCGCTCTCAGATTTAATAGCAGAGACTATTGAAATAGATAAAACTCAACAAAGGACAGACTTCCCCATGCTCAATGTAAGTGAATTGAGGCCCTCTAAAAGAACCAATATTGATTTAAGTGTCCTTGTAAAAAATGCAGATGTATCTGCAGAACAAAATATGGTAGGACAGTCAAATACCCTAAGCTCTGGAATTAAACTTTTAAAAGAAAAACAAGGAAAATGTTCTGCTTCTGCCAAAACAAATAAAAAACCCAAAAGAGGGATTACTCCTAAGAGGCAGGATTTGTCCCTGTCATGGATGAAGGCGCTGCGTGCAAGACCTTCAGCTTTTGCTTTAACCTTGTGTCTCCATTATCCTCCAAAAGGTTATAAGCGGCGCACAATTGATATACATAAAGCTTTCTTATACAGTAGACAAGTACAAGATGTAAAACCCAAGGAAACTAGTCCTATAATAGCCATAACACCATTTGACTTCACATCAGCATCTCCTGATGATATTGTGAAAGCTAAACAAAAAAGAGCTTTTACAAGGGAGTAGTGGGGTAAAAAAAGAAAAAAAAAATTGGTGTTTATATGTTGTTATATTAAAAAAAAATTATATAGGACCTATTTATAATCCAGATTTATTTTTTTTTATTTTTTTAATTGACGTATTAACAGTTCTTGTTGTTTGGTATCAAATTTGTATGTGAATTTCTAAGCACTGAATATCTTTATTTTTGCCTAATTTTCACTAGCAATTTAACATTTTTAACTTTTGTAAAGTCTTGAAGTTCAGTATATAGATATTGCACGTATAAAACAAACACCGTTAGACTTCTTAAAACATCTCTCTAGGTGTTGAAGATACAGTTCTTTGGGAAGAACATTGAATTATTGTTTTGTAAAGAAATTTAGTTTTGCTGTACAGTGTATAATTTGGGGAGTGGGAACCTTAGTTGATATTACAACTGTTTTATTAAATGTTTTTAAAGATTTTCTGATAAGGTATGATATTAAACTGCCAGTCTTGTAATTGATATTTCCAGTCGATGTCTCATCTGTCTTTATACTGATTACAATATTACAACAGAAAAACCTTTAGTTTTTAAAAGCCTCACCAACCTCAGGTTTTGACAGTTTTAGTTGTGGCAGGACATGTATAGTTTTTGATAGGACCAAATCTGTAGGGGAGCAAGCAATTAAAATTGTGTGCCCCCCCCTTCCCTCAAGCCAACTGTCAAAACGTGACATTTAGAATTTTAAAACAGCTATTTTGTAGGTATATACATGTTGCATGTATTTTGTGAGAAGTTTCACTAGGATTCTATGGTTTATTCTCAAGTCTTTCAGAGAAGTATTGGAATAATAATTCTTTCAACATTAGCATGAGCGTCTTTGCTCAATGGAAAAAAAAATCAGGCAAAGCATGAGTGCTGTTTGTGTCTGCCTCTTGTCTGTTTTGAAGAAAGCTTCCTTTAGTAATGGAAATACATTCTCTTCTGCTGTTTGCACCCTTTGCTGTTACTTTGAACCTTTAGATGGAAGGTCAGAATCAGGACATTCTAGACTTATTTTTTTTAGCTGATAATTGCTAGATTCTGGTGCACCCATTAGTCAAATTAGTAACTGCATGTATATTTCAACTTTCCTTTTAGTACAGGTTACTACTTTTAATATATTTCCAATGTCAGTGTCAGTATTTTAGATCCTGAACAGCAATAAGTGCAATAAAGGTACTGCTGCAACTAGAAAAATACATTTGATCATATATTGCCATACACTTACTCATGCTAAACTTGGCAGCTTGTATGGAAGAGTAGATAAAATTTTCATCTAGTTTTAAATGAATTTTTTTGTGCATGTTACATGAAAAAGGAGACAGAAACTTTGGGTTTATTCCTGACTTCAGGTTGCACTACAGTTTTGTTTCTAAATAAAAATAAAACATGTTCCAGTGCTCTCAGGTACAAATTTCACTTTCTGTATATTTTGCTTGTTTGTCTAGTTGATGTTATTGTCATTTAGGACTATGAACAGTGTGACCTCTGACCTCTTGAATGAAATTAATGTTTCTTACCCTTACTAATAAAAGTTTTAAATAATGACAGTGCTGCAGTGTTTATGTTCTAGTTGACATGTTAATCTAGTCATCTGTATCCTTACCTATTTTGAGTGCCTTAAAGCATTGATGTGTAATAATACAATCTAGTGTACATACTGTGATCTGTTAAGTTTATGAGCAGGAGCATAATTGATTTATTTCTTCAGAAGACTTCCTATAGAAGTCTGACTGATACTGATTACATACTGATTGTTTTGTTCATTAGTCTTAATAGCAAATTCTCCTTTTTGAACAATATGAAGTGCTTTTCACTGGTCAGTTTCTCTGTAGTTAGTCCAGATATTAACTTTCCACTGCTTAAAAGTCCAAGTCTTTTTTTTCCCACTGAGGCAAAATGTCCTATTTGGAAAGTTTGTAATTAAAGTTCAGTTTTTCCAAAATTCTGTACGTTCTTCTAGTAGAGGAATTCTAATTTTTAACAGTAAAATACTAGTGCCTGGTGTCATGCCTGGTATATTGTTCGGTGGTTTTGCTTTCTTATGATCCAGATACTCTTGAGGCCCTAATTAATGCAGGTCGAGATTTCTGATAAATGCATGTTCGTAAAGTTTTCATTGAATAGCTTCATTTTTCCCTCTAAATCTTTTCCTCTTATTCCTGTTGAACTTCTATTTGGTTTTGGACCGTTTTCTCATTCCCCTAACTGCTCTTCATTGCGTAAAACTTCGTAGCATGTTTAGTAATTTTAGAGCCTGAACTGGACATACACCTAAATGTATGTTCTATGGATTCCGTTGGAAAGTACGTACGAGTAGTTGGTGGCAACGTGTAGGACCTGGAGCTCGGTTCTGCCGTAGGTTTCATGCAGATTAAAGTTCAAACAAGTGACTCAAGCCAGAGGGCGTCAGCATTACATGTTTATCATGGATCTTACTGTGGAATTGATACTTTAGTAAACAGCTTTGGATCTTGTTAGGTAGATAGATTTTCATATATGAATACTTTTTCACTTGCATTTGTCTCAGTGTTGTTAATGATCTTGAAGAAGCAATACGTGCTGTTCAGTGTATAAAGAGCAGGGGAGGGATTTTTCCTCAGTTTGCAATCCTGAATCCTGAAGTGAGCCTTGAATTAGTACAAACCTGCAGGTTGAACACTGCAGAGGTGCCCAAGTGGTGGGTAAACCTGAATTCCAATTAATTTTCAGCAGAGATTATTTATTTCCATGCTTGGAAAATTATACAGTTTATTTTTATAAACAAAAGGTAATGTGTTACTGTGTTTGCTTTTTAAATGAGACAGGTATTTTAATAATTTCCTTAATTATTCCTTAATTTCCTTTCTGAGAACTGGGTTTGTGTCATTAGTTACAAGTTAATTGTCTTAGAATACTGCATGTTATTATGGTGCTTGACATTTTTGTATAAGAATTCTGTGTTTGGCCTTTGCACGAAGTGTTTCTGCCTAAAAATGTTAAAATTCTTATTAACTAAACCTGCTTATTTTTTTCTTAACACAGTGAGCTTCTTTTATTGATACATGTATAAAATTTCCCCCCCACACCATTATGCAGCTAGTGTGTATCTTTGTCTAATAAGGGTAGTTGTGTTATTTGTTTTGGAATTGACATGTTAACATTACAAAGTACTTGTGTCTGTGTTTGCATATGGCCATAAAAAAAAAAGATAGTATCAAACTACATAGACATACTACTTCAGGTATTCAGACTGTATACTCCTAAGGTATTTTGTACATTAAATTTATTTTGTACATAATTTTAAAGTGGCTACTGAATATTTTTAATATAAAATTGCCTTGTGGACATTGCTTTATGTACGTAAATAAAATGCATATTCTTATAAGGACTGACTCAATTAAAATTTCTTTTTAACTTACCTGATAGATGGAGAGTTGTGATTGAATTTTCTATAATGATTGTATCTATTGTGGGAACAGGCTCCAGTTCTTGTCTAGGCTTGTATGGGCATCCTTTTCATGGAAGATTCCTTTGGAGAAAGGAAGGCAAAATCTGGCATCTGCTGGTGTGTCTTCAGATACCATATTGAGGCTCCAGTTTGCTTTTGGTTAGAAATGGGGTTGCAAAGGTAGTTTGGTTTTTTGTTGCTGTTTGGTGTTTTTTTTGGGTTTTCTTTAGAAAATTTTGATAGCATTTTAAAACTTTATTTGGATCTTTAAAGGATACCAGTGAAATAAGAAAAAAACAACTATCTAAAGTTAGTTACTTCTGAGGTATGTCAGTGGTTTGTTGGTCACATAATTGATTTGGATGCTTAGCGTTGGTAAGATTCCTTTAGAAAATAAGCCATTGCCCTTCCCTACAACTTTCTGGTAATAAAACTCATCAGAAGATGACTAGAACCCTTAAAATGGTTGTAGACTGCAGAGATTAAAATTGTGTTTTGAAAGAACTCCCAAACAATTTGTTAAGAATTGCAGGTTTATGAAGACATAGTGAAAATTGTCTTACTCTTTTTATAATGAGAATATGGAGATTTTAGAGAAGTTGCTTGTGAAGTATTTACTCACTATCATGTCAATGTGTGGAGGTAACAGTAGATTAGGATGGACAGTATTTTAATATTTTAATTGGTTATTTGGAGTCTTTTTGTCCATGAAATGAAATAATTAAATCTTAATATAAATTTTCTTTTAACTGCTGACATATGTTCTTGACACGTAGCATTTCTCAGGTGTCCTTTGCTTGATCTCAGCAGTGGGTATTAGTGACGTTCAGAGATTGCAATTTGAAATGCACTGTTGTAGTAAGTTTACTTTCACTATAGTCAAGAGAAGCAAGACATTTTATTTGATGAAATTTAGCTGATAATTATGGGTTCTCTGAGAAACCTTTCTTGAAGTTCAAATTTCTTAAAAAATGTTTATATAGAGATGGTGCCATCTTAGTCAAAAGGATCTGCATTCTGTGCATATATGTTTCATTTCTTCTTGCTTTTTCTGACTGAACTACATTTTAATTTCTTTTTGCTCATGTTAATATTGCAGAACAAATACAGATAACTGGTGAGTGAGCTAGATTCTGTTCCATTTCAGGCACTATTAACGGAATTGTTAACCACTTCATGACACTAAGATTTTTGGTTTTAGTGATTTAGCAAGAAGGAGGTCAGATGTCTGTAAATGTGCAGTCTTTGCAGGAAATTAAAACTACTATGAACAAGGCATGTTTAGTTCTGATTGTTGTTGGGGTAACAAGGAATCTAGACTTTTTAAAATGAAGTCATTCTCGGAGTTTGGCTACCTTTGTGAGGGCACTGGCTCTTTTGTGTTATGGTAATTTATCAGGATTGTCACCAAGAACAGGCCTTTATAGGGCTGTATGTATAAACAGTTAATAAGTAACAAGCTTCACAGGAAAAAGTCAAAATTGAAAGTAAGGCACAGGAAGTTGAAAAGCCTTACTCATGATATGCCAGATAATCTAGGAATAGAGCGCAGGTCTCAAGTTCAAGTCTAGTTTTCTAAATATTTGACTATACTGGTTTGCTTGCAGCTTTTAATAGAGAAGCAGGTATTTCTTCACTGGCATTTATTTAGGATTTTTATTAATACTGCATGTATTCAGATTTTTAATTTAGCTATTAAGACAGTGTGGGCAGTTTCAGGAATACAAGCCACAAGAAAAATTAGTAGGTGCTTAGCTTGCATTTTTTTAAATGTTGTTTATCTTTCAGTTTTCTAGAATTATTTTTTTTGCCTCTCCTGTATAAATATCTTCCTTCATTTTTGCTTTACACCAGTAACAAATCCCACAAACATTGCCACAATATGACTTAATGTAATTAGCTATTTCTTTTCACTCAATTCAATGCAGCAAAGTTTGGTTTTGGTTCAGAATGACGGGCGTTTCTCAGTCCATGGACAAATACTTCGTCTTCCATCAGTTTATGCTGCAGATGGACACTGTGATAGCAATTGGTTCCTAATACAAAGTATCAGAATACAGATTATTGTGCTTTAACAGGTAGCTTTTATCACTTCTGCTTTGTGGTTAATGGACAAGTGAAGTTGGGGGTCTTAACAAAAAAAGAAAAACAACCAAACTAACTCATCGTTTGGATTTTATTTTTAGGGAGAATTACAAAGAAATCCCAGAGGAGCAAACATTCTGGAGTTTAATGATGATGTACATTATATTTTCATTAGTTTAGAGTCCCTTAGGTTTTACTTCCACTTATACTAGGTTCCAGTGCTTTGATTTTGCACATTTGAAAATCCATTATTTATACCTGGTTAGCTCAGAATAAATTTTTGTCCCCAGCTTCAATTGGTTGTGCTAACTTCTCTGTAACATGACAGTTCTCAAATGCCTGCTGTAGTGATGAGAGCCCATTGTACTTAATGATGCTCAGGTACAGCATGTATTCAGTCTCTGACAAAGAGAATGTCTTCTTTACTGAATGGAAATATTTGAAATCTAACATGACTGATTATATAGTTATATCTTAAATCATGGAAAGTAATGAGAATTTAAGACTTCCGTGTTTTGTGTAAGAAAAATATATACACAGACTTTGAGAAGTTACTGAATCTTGACACTGAGGTACTGTGTGGGTTTTAGAAAGGAAGTGGCTTATTGCAGGGAAAAATGTGTCAGCAGCAATGAAAAGCTTTTTAAAATCCTTTGAGATACTTTTCTGAGATTCTCCTCGTACATGCTGTACACCTACACTGGAAAAAGTGACACTCCAGGCTTTTTCTGAGTTTTCTTTTGTGGTCCTTTAACACTAGTTTGGTTTACTTTTTTTTTTTTTTTTTTGGACAAAGTGTATACCAATACAAAGTCAATAATTTTCATAGTAGACTATATAGCATATGAAAGTTGAGTGTTTTACTTGGAAGCTAAGAGAGCTTAGATAAAACTAAAAATGGCTGTGTCCTTTTTAGAACTTTGGGATTCCAGAAGAACCAGAGATGCTGGGGAAACAGTAGTTTCACTTGTTCTTACAGTGGCCTTCTATCTCGCTTCCTCAGGTCATGGTAAAGATCCACCATCAGTTGTTTTTCTCTGTGTCTTTAGAAGGTAAAGTGAAAAATTTACTGAGTTCTCAGATGTGATTGCTGGAGTGTCAGGAAGCTATGATTTGATTCACATTGCTTTTAAATCCTGTTAAGTTTTAAGGATGAATGCTGCTGTAGTGCTGTTGTACATCAGTTTAAACATTTTAGACCTACCTGAAGTTTGCGCTTGAGTACGCAACGCCAGGCTGTTGGCAGGGCTGAGGCAGTGTTATTTCACAGTTGTAAACCAGCGCATTTCAGCTCCAGAAGCTAGCAAGGCGTCTAAACAGTAGAGGTATGGGCATATCAAATCCAAAACTGTGGGAGCAAAAGAAGCGCTTTAAAATATATCAGCTGCTGATGAAAAGGAGCTTGAATGCTAATAGGAAACACATCTAAAAATTCAGAAATTAAGTTAAAAGGTAAAAGCCAGGAAGGTGTAAAAACACAAGCTTAAAACACAAAATTGCAATGTCTGTTTATGGTAGGTGTCCTTCACTACAAGTACTATTGTTCCTTCCTTGTAAAATTTGCTTTATCAATACCTACCTTCTTTCTGTACTGTCTTCTGAATGTGTCATGTTTTTATTCTGTGTGATTCAGTATTGTTATAAAACATTAGTTGTATGGTCTAGTGTGTTATGCCAGATTACATATCAACAGAAATGCCACCCACCCACTACTTGTATGCCTCTTTTTAAAGCTGAATTGGTTTGTTCTTGGGTGACAAAATATTACCTGTTTTTCATCATCTCAGCTTCTCTGTTCTTTCATAAAACTAGCATTTCAGTCTTACGAGTGGGCAGTTACAAATACTTAAACTACCAGCTTCCTGCCTTCTGTTATATTTGTGATATGTGAAATGGCCATTAAACTTAAAATTCATAAGTTTACTGTCAGAATCCCTGGTAGAAATTCATGCTTAAAATGCCAAAAGCTTGGAAAACTAGGTAAAATGGAGAAAACCCGTGTCTGCAGAAGCTGTGATGCCCAATTGGCAGAGGCATGGAAAAGCTTTGACTGGTTGTTGCTTCAGTTCTTCTTCCATATTTTTACTCCATATAAAAGCCCAGCCTAAATGGAAATACTGTATCTAATTAATTCCGAAATATGAGCTGAAGTTGTACTCCTTGTTTGAGTCCTTGTTACCACTTTTCATGGTTTTAGAATCACTTTTTCCTATTTTGAATGTTCTCCTCTTCCCTATTGCTGACCCACATAAACAGTAAAATGACTAACTTTGCTTGTCAACTAGTCAAGATCGTGAAACTGCGTATATATCATAGAATCATAGAATGGTCTGGGTTGGAAGGGACCTTAAAGGTCATATAGTTCCAACCCCTCGGCCATCAGCAGGGACACCTTCCACTAGATCAGGTTGCTCAAAGCCTCATCCAGCCTGGCCTTAAACACTTCCAGCGAGGGGGCAAGTGCTACTGAATGTTTAAGTTGAAAAAAGGAGGAAAGGTGCCACTTAAAGATTTTAAGTAAACATTTTTCAAGGCAAAAATGTGATTTGAATTGTATGTTTTTAACGCTATTTTTCTGGTAACGTAAATATACGAACAAACTTTTGTGAGGTTATGGATGCTATCTATATCTATACTTGATGCAGTCATCAAGGAAGAGAGAAACATGAAGCAATGAACTTAAGTCCATGCAAGTTCCTCTCTAAAGTCAGAATAGAGTGAAATGCACTGCTTCAGACTGGCAAGTGAACTTTTCCTGGCATTCATCTGCATCTGATAAATTATACAAAGCTTATTTAAAATGACAGGTTATGTTTTACTGTATTCAGTTTTTCTTCTAAACTCAGATACACAACTTTTTATAAATCAGTTTGTCTCTGAATGATTTTGGCAATGAAGAATAGAGCCTCCACTGTTATGTTTCACATCACGTCTATATATAGGTTGTTATTTTCCAAATATAGGTCTCTGTATTCTAATTATGACAATCTTCAGTCTCCATTTTTTCTAGGCTTAATTAAACAAGTTTATCTTTGATAACTCTTGAATTCATATATATTTGGCTCATGTCAGAGGAGTTCATAGGAAAATGTGGAATAAAGAAATTTTCGGAGTAATAATATACATAAATAATGCAAGTTTAGGTAAGCAATGCAGATAATGTAAAACGTGCTGCAATTAAAAAGAGAACTTAACTATGTAGGTGAATACATTTCTTACACTGAAGGATGGGCCAGTTTATGTCAACTTTCCTAGATTTTAATGCAGAAGAGATTTTTTTTTAATGTATTTTGTGCTTCTCAAATATATGTTGCTATGTATGTCAAGTAGCTTAGTTTTACCTTGCTTACCTCAGTATCTGCACTTCTCCTTGGAATGATTTATCTGATAAATACAATTAGAGCTTAATACTAGATAGGATTATATATCAGTTAGCTACTGAAAGCCCTACTGTCATTTTAATAATCTAACTCATGTTAGATTCACTAAATCCCTAATAATATCAGTTGTTACTGGTAACATCCATAATGTGTTTCTTATGGAATGATGTCTTCCTTGTGTATGATCTGTTGTAGCATTTATACAAACGAGGTGGTGTACAGTGGTGGTCCAGGAAAATTGTCTTTGTGGCTTTTCAGATAGCTTAAGATTTTTCTTTAAAATTGTAGTAATAGTGTGTGAACTTGTATACCTTTTT
The DNA here is from genome assembly GCF_000700745.2 of Antrostomus carolinensis. NCBI lineage: Eukaryota > Metazoa > Chordata > Aves > Caprimulgiformes > Caprimulgidae > Antrostomus > Antrostomus carolinensis. The sequence goes on along the minus strand of NW_010336336.1, from coordinate 20,166 downwards.
TTTTTTTTTGCTGATAATATGCGCTTTTTAATACTAAGGAAGTTCTGGACCGCGGATAAATTCGGTGCTCTTGATCAACCTACTGCATTGATGCAGCTTGAGTTTGTTTTGCAAGTTAGATTGAGAGATCTTTAGCAGTTTCACACTTAGGTTTCAAAGATTCTTTGTCTGTAAATGTGTTGCCACTAACACGTTTAAATAACAAAGAATGCTAAAGCTTTTATTTCTCCACATTCTTTGTATTTTTTTAACAGCCATCGGCTTCCTCTGCGTTTTCTCCCTTCCTCAAATGTACCTCTATATAAGAACAGTGTGGCAAATTAATTCTGTGTATTTAGGAAACGAGCAGGGTGCCTTCAATTAGAATTAAAGAAAGCAGCAAAGGTAGATGTTGAAACCTCCTGTGTTACACAGAAGACAAACAGAAAATTTTATAAAAACAAACTAGAAGAAAATTACGTGGCAGTAAAGTATGCCTTAATAGTTTCACACTTAGGTTTCAAAGATTCTTTGTCTGTAAATGTGTTGCCACTAACACGTTTAAATAACAAAGAATGCTAAAGCTTTTATTTCTCCACATTCTTTGTATTTTTTTAACAGCCATCGGCTTCCTCTGCGTTTTCTCCCTTCCTCAAATGTACTCTATATAAGAACAGTGCAGGATAGCAGTGTGGCAAATTAATTCTGTTTATTTAGGAAACGAGCAGGGTGCCTTCAATTAGAATTAAAGAAAGCAGCAAAGGTAGATGTTGAAACCTCCTGTGTTACACAGAAGACAAACAGAAAATTTTATAAAAACAAACTAGAAGAAAATTACGTGGCAGTAAAGTATGCCTTAATAGTTTCAAACTGCTTTATCAAACAGCTTGCATCTTAAACTGTGCTTTGAGAATGTGGTCATCCTCCCCTAGGGATGTATTTAGTTGTAATTTGTCTTTTGTTAAAGACAGCTGCTCTTGAGTAGGTTTGTGTGTGATCTATTAAACATTCACCTGGGTAGCACTGAGGACAAAACTGAGATTGTACTCTCTTCTTCCAAATGGCAGGAGTTGCTCAAGTTTAGGAGGTACGTACAGAAAGAAGTCCTTTACAGCACAGGAGTATCTGGAAAGGGTACCACCAAGAGCTGCTAGTGGTGATGGAGCTAGCTATATCAGAAAAGCTGAGCTTTGAATCCCACTAGTAAGGTAGAATAAAATGCTGGTTCTTTAGAATAATTATGACCAGTCAGGGTCTTTTCCAGTTGAGAGCAGTCACATATGGAATAACACATCTTCATATAGCCCGTTGTTATGAACATAGTACCAATACTGGTAGGTAAGAATGTGACCAGGCTTTAAGCCTCATTTCCCTTTGTTTCTCTTCCTATGTTCCACCGTGAGTGGAAAATGGCATTAAGGACAGGAGTAGGACTCTGGATGATGATGGGAAGATGTTCTTATTTTAAGTGGTATCTAATGTAAAAAACAGGGAGAGCACACTGCTGAGAATAGTAGAACATTGTAAAATGTAATCTTTCGTATTTAACTAGTAGGTTGCGAGCATATTGTAGAAACGTCTTGATGACGCACCTCTACAGCCTTTGGTTTCATGATGTGAGAACATTGAAAACAAAATTCAGCTAGAAGGACATCCTAAGTGTTTTCTCTTGGTGTTATCTTTTTAAAATTGATGTTGAATGTATTGTACACAATACTTAATTGATGTTGAATGATTGTACACAATACTTAAACTGTCCTGTGTACATAGAAATGATTTTTAAATCTCATTTCTTTTTGTCTTAGGCTGCATTGGATATAAGAAAGAGTGTTAAAACTTTAAGTAGTGTTTCTGAAATTTCTATTGCAAAATCTATTGCAATAATTACGATCCTTCAGTTAATTTTTTAAAAAAGCTATGTAATATTTTGTAGTTGAGGAATAATGGAAAATTGATCTAATGGCATAAAACACCACCCCTTCATCTGAAATCTGGGAATAGTTAAGGATGGCAAGAGCAGGTATTTGATCAATATTGACGTCTATAATTTGAAGAAGAAAACCCAAAGGCAAAACAGTACCTTGTTAATTATTTTGCTTGGTTTTGATAAGTGTATGTGTTTTACTTCATTATTTTACATTTAGTCCTAGTAAAACGAGTACTATAAAACGTGTATGTTCACTCAGCAAATTTCCTTTGAACAGATTGTGTGAAAATGTTTGACTTTACCTAATTTACATGTACAAAGGAGAACAATGCATTTTTAATGCCTTTTGTTTCCAGTTTGTCCTTTCTTAACATTTATTCTTTCTGATACACTAAAAATGATAAAAAACTGAATGTTTAATGTTTTTCTCGTAATTGTTCAAGTGGCTTTTAAATGTACGTATCAAAATATTTAAGATTCACAGCTTTTTAAAATACAGTTAGTTAATGTATCATTTAACCTGGTACAAGATTGTTCATTTCCAGTAGCTTCTAGAGTTTTGGGTATTAAGAGACTGGTTGGAATAGCAAAAGAGGTAGGGTTTTCAAGTTACAGTACCTTTGAGCTATGCTGTTTTATAAAAGCCTGTAAAATATTGTATCTTCTACTCTATCCTCCATCTTTTAATGCAGCTCTTTCATAATCAGGGGCTTATCAGCTGCTAGGTCTGGAAATTCTTCTATAATTTGGGTGAGTCAGCTATCAGAGGTACCTTTTGCCATCGTTCCATCAGCTGTATTGTTAGTTCATGTGAGCAGACATCTTGTTTTTGTCTTTAAAAATTTTATTTACATTAGTTAGCTACTTAAGTAAAGGCATCCATGTGCACGGCTACAAATACTTGCTCTGAAAAAAATTCCTATTGAGAGTGCATGGGCAGACACTGTTCTGGTAGACTGACTTAAAAAATGTGAGCACCTATTACGTGTAATGTGCTGGTTCCTATTTAACAGCTTTCTCTTGTTCCTTTGGAAGCTTTTTTCCATCTAGAGTAAAAGGCATCGCTTATTCACTCAGCTTGAGGCCTTGCATACAACACAATCATTTTTGCAAAGCAGGCAAGCTTGTAGAATGTTAATCTTGTGTTTTACTGATTTCATCTTCACTGGAGCCTGGCTTCCAGCATCATTATTTCCATTCTGGTGAATACTGCCAGTTTTTTCCATGTCAGTTTCCTCAATCTATTAAAATCGCCATGGTCGAGAAGCATAAGCACTAAACATTGTTTTGTGACAGTTCAGAAAATGTGTCTTAATTTCTTTGGTCAAAATAGTATCTTTTAATGATTTTTATTTTGTGCTTTATAATAGCACAGTATTTTTTACTGTGTCATAGGGTTTTTTATCAGCAATGACTTTGTGTTCTTATATCTAATTGTTGTTTTCTATATAGAGAGTTTCTGTACTCTTTGCTATGTTTTTTTATAAGAGTATTTATGGTTTGTGTAGAAAAATCTCTGTAACTCTTATTTATCTTTGCAGAAAAAGATACTAAGGTACAGTAGCAATTTTCTGTCTTAATGGAAGCAGAACAATGACCTGAAGCAGTTCTTATTGAGTTCCAAGTCTCCACTATGGTTATGGACTGTAGAATTTAGCAAGTATTTGTACTAAAAATGTGAGATAGGTTTGCTTGGAGTTATGTATATGAACAAATACTGAACATCCACCACAAAGTTGGTTGTTTTTCAGCTGAGGCTCATGCCCAAAGTTGATTAGTAGTCTATAGTGAAATAATTTTTAATTGGAAGATCGTGGCTTCACAAAGTGGAAAAAAAACCCCAAAAACCAAACCAACCAAACAAAACAACAAACCCCAGAACTATCAGAAGTCTGAACGTTTTCTATGCTGTGGATGATATATATATCGTCTACAGTTCCTGTCAGTTACAGTAAGGACCTTGTACCTAGTTTTAGTAGATCCCAGAGAAGTGCCCTAACTACTGGCTTGGGAAGATGTCTTCATCTTTATTGAGTAGGGATTGGTGGGTATGGCGAGTTTTATTAAGAAGTTAATTTTATCACAGTGCAAAGTAAAACGCCTTGAAATATGAGCTGTTCTACTGTGCTTCCACCTTTTCAGTCTCATTTCTGTTGGCAATCTCATACCACCATCCCTACAGTCTTTAATGAAATTCTAATGCATACTGTCATTTCCTTTTATTTTCATTATAGATAAAGCTTTCAAAATTGGAGTCTGGCTAACTTTTTTTGTAAAATATGTAAATAGAGTATGTCTATCTTTTTTTTTTTTTTTTTTTTAATTAGGAAAAAACCCACGAACTGGAAGGAGACATCTCTAAGGATTTGCTATTTAATTACCATAATTGCAAGCAGAAATGCAAAAGTCAGTCAGTGAATCTGTTTCCCTTGTACTCATGAACAATTCCTATTTCTTGTTAAGTGCATTTGTGTTTCAATTTACAGTAAGGGGGTTGTGTGTGTTTTCATAACATAGTTTTAATGTTTTCATAAAAACATAGTGTTTTCAGTAACTGCTGTATTGTTGGATCTTGATTTTTTTTTTTTCTTTTAAACCATACTGCATCTGTTGAACATTTTTGATTCTTTGAAATCATGTCTTACTTAAGTCCCTAAACTGCTTTTTTCAGTAACTGATAAATTCTTGATACATGATTAGGTTACTCTTCTAGTTTTCTGAAGTTACAAGTCTTCTTCCCTGAAATGTGCCCTATGCTGTGACATTGCAGACTGCACTGACACCCCTGAAGTCATGGAGGGACATCAAGTAAATGTATTTTTCTTATACAGGGCTAACTTTGCAGAGAAATAAAAAAAGTGAATGTGTGGATAAGTAAAAGCTTGCAAATTTGACTGACTTTTAAGAAAAAATTGATTAATTCTCCCACAGATATGTCAGCTCTCTGGCTCAGTCAGGGTCTAGTGTGGTTGGAATGTCACCAACAGAGTGGGAGAGTTGAGAATTCAGAGAACTTAAATTAAATAAGGTTTTAGCTAATCTTACCTTGAAGTTTTCACTGTGCTAAAAGTTTGCAAAGTACAGTTTTCCAGGACTTACAAAAATAATTGCAGCTTCAACATACTTAATTGTGCAGGACTGGTAAATACATTTTTTTCTTCTGCAACTTTGAAAGGCCACCTTGTTAACTTTCTGGAGAAATTTTGCAGAATGGTTGTGGAAGGTTTGAACAGATGTAAGATGATTTTACTTTTTGTATACTGTCAGTTTGCTGGTATGCTTTTGTTTTTCACTGTTCTTAAAATTAAACTTCTGTTTCATACTGAAGTAATTTTGGTGCATAAATAGAGGTTGTGGATTGGGAAAACCTTATTTTGTAAGACACCTTGCACTCCTGACATACAATCAGTGGGAATGTACTTGCATAGATAATGTCAGTGTGTAAAAGGCATGATACTGTTTCTGAATTACCTGGATGATGTGCAGGCAAATAGCACCATCCTCTGGCTTTATGTTAGTTAAGAATTATACCTGAAATTGCTGTCTGTTATTTTGGGAAATTCAGTATAATTGTAATAGAATGTACATATTGTACTTTCAGTTTTACATACTCATTTTGGGCCAAGGTTTTAACAGAAATTCTGGTAATTTGCATGGACTCTGTGTATTCTGTTCAGTTGAGTGACTGGCTAAAGGGGATATTGCTTTAGGGTTATCCTGCCCATAGTGCTGACTCTGCTCTTTACATGACCATTTATGGTAGGAAGTTGCACTTCAGAAATATCAGACCAAGCTTTTTCTAAATCTCGGTGAAAGACAATTCACAGTCATTTAAGAAAAATTCGTTGAATTAGAAAACACCACCAACGACTTAGGGTTGTGTGTGTCTGGGAGAGTAAAGGTGCTGTTACAGAACAACTGCAAATGTCTAATGAATTATTTTTACAGCAGATTGCAGCTTCAGTTACGGATCAAGAAGGGACATCGTTGGTGTTGCTAGAGTGCAAAGAAATACACCTCTCACAAATAAGATTTCAGTAGTTACAGGATGAGTTGTACTGAGTTATGATTATGTCGAGGACTGGATTTTAGTCCATTTAGCTACAAGCAGTAGGCATGAGAAGTACCGCAGGGACATTCTTTTAAAAAAACTTGACGGATGAGAAAGTCTCTGTTTTGATTGTTGTGAATTCCTATTGGACCTTTACGTGTTTACGTATCAGAAACATCAAAAGGAGGCAGCTGATGTTTGTGTAATCTCTGTAGGAAAACAGACACCCCCCTCTAGTCCGCCTTTCTGTACAGCAGATCTCTGTTCTTTTGCACAGGAGGTGTTGGCTTAGTGAAACTGGAAATCTTGAGAGTTTTACTGCCGTGACAGTGCATTTCTTTCCACTAATATTTTAACTGTGAACGTAAACCAGAGCAATTATCCATGTTTCTGGAAAGACCATACCTATGGTCTACATACAGAGCTGAACTATGCGATCCTTTGTTGAAGTGCGTTGCTTAAACATAACTTCTTAGAGATAGATCCTGATTGGAATGTCGTATTAAGCATCCAGATATTGAGACATACAAGTTTAGTTTGCTAAAACACTGAATGCTCACAGCTGTAATAGAGGTCAGTAAAAAGTTTTACATAACATGTATGTGACATGAGGTTACTGTGGCACATCAGATATTCTAAATTAAATGAACACCATTGAATGGAATTATTACAATAAAGGGTCACAGATTAAAAATTGGTGATTTGAGTAAGTCCTGATGGCCAGAAAAGTTACATGGGAAGCTGGTTTTTTTTTTTCAGGTAAGAAGAGCAAGAGAATGCAGCAGTAGCTGACTGCTGTATTCTGTATAATTTGGCTTCAGCTGGGGAGGAAGTGTTGATGGCAAGAGAAATGGTGAGACTCCAGAAATCTTGTCTGAGTTCAAGGCGGGAAAGGAAATGTGTTATTGCCTTGTATTAACACATTCCACCCAATCCACTTCAACCTATTCTAATGTCAGTGTCCTTCTCATCCTCTTAATTTATTTAGTCATGTTCAATTTTTTTTTTTGTTTAATTCCTGTTTGTGCCCTAAATACAACATTTCCTCATGTCATTCCAAGTTTTTCATTGCAGTTCCATTTTTTCCACTTTAGCATTTCAAATCCCTTATCTAGCCATTCCCAGTTTCCTACTCATTTTCCAGTCATGGTTATTTTCTATGTTCACCCATAGTTTGCATTCATTTTCAGTGCTGATCCTCATATTTAGCTCTGCATGTAACTTCTCACTGAGTATGCAGCCTCTTGCTTTCTCCCTCTCCTTACATGCAGTTTTTCCCCAAGTTAGGTTGTTAACTAATGCCAATTTTTTTGTGGTCACTGTAGGTCTCATTTCATTTTCTCTGCTTTACTGATTTTCAGTCTTGTAGTCCTTGTCTGCCCTTGATATCTGATTATCTTGCTGCTTGCTGGTGCTCACTACTGTGTTGAGTTTTTTTCTGTTGCCCCCCAGTTTTGTTTATTTTTATGATTATCTGAGGCAAATTCATGCCTCCGGTTTACTGATGTGGTAGGAGAGTGTGGAGACCACAGGAGAGGTAGGATTTGCTCCCAAGTGACATAACCATATCCAGCCTGGTCAAAAATAGCCACAGTAGCTACATACTGAATGTTGATCAAGTACTTTGAGGACTTAGTTGTTAAAATGTAAAATATAAGACCATATACAAACAGTTTTCTAAGGCCAAGTTGAGTGGATTTTCAGAAGGTGAAAATATCACTTGAAGGATTTAATTTATGCAAATAATATCTTCCTCAGGTGCCATTTTTGAAAATAAACCATTCTATCTGATCATTTCTCTTCCAGATTCCCTGTTCTCCCTGTCTGGAAGGAAAAAAAAAAAGTCAGGCCCAGGCAGTTTTCTCAGTCAAGTTACTTTTTGAACTAAAGAGTTCAACCTGCTGAAGGTTGCAAGCATTGAAAGTAAAGCCTGAGCAATGAGAGGTGCCAGCTGAGTGGGACAGGCGAGGCTGACAGCCCTTCTGACTGTGCCTGCTACACATTCAGTTGTTGCAGCTGCATGTAGTGAAGGAAACTGTTTTTGGAACTTCAGTCGTGGCATAGCAAGTTGAGATGTTTGTCTGTTGTAGGTCACAGAGAACTGGCCCATGTTGGAGATACTCAGGAATATCACTCAGTAGCCTGCTGTATCCCTCCTCCCTGCTGCTGTATCAAACCTTAAAAACAAAACAAACAATATTGTAGTCAGGTGCAAGTAGACTTTTTAATTTTCAGCATTTTTCGGTGAAAATGCCTACTCCCAGTTTCAAGAAAAAAAAAAAAAAATCATATTCACCATCTGAAACTTTGAAGAGAAGGTAATAGTTATAACAACAAGATGAAGTTGCCTGGAAAACCCCTGACTGTGGTTTCTATTAGGAAATAACCTTTCTTTTAAAAAGAAAAAGTTAAATATTCTTGTTTGGAGAATTGTTTTGAGTAGTGTCTTTAGAATGGCTGTGTCTCAGCACTGGGGGGGCGGGGGGGGGACTTAGCAGGTTGCCTTTTCTGTTATTTTGGACTGTTGCATTATTTTGTAAATACTAAGGATGTTCAGTAGCATCCATTTGTATATTGTGGTTCGCAGTAGTATAATTTTCCTAAAAATGAGTATTTTGAAGTGGTATAATTTAAATACTAGAGTAACATTTTATTTTGAAATGTTCATTTTTATGAGAGCTAGGTGATGTTTCTTTACTATCACAGGTGCTCCTTGACAGGCAACTGCTGTTTCTAGGATCACAGAAGAGTGGGAGAGACTTTGCTAAATAATTTATTTTTTTCTTTTCCCAATTATCCTTTATTGCTTTGTGTTTTTGCATCAGAAGGGATTCCTGTACATTGAACTTACTTTGTGCATGTGCAGCAGACTTTGTCACTGATCCGTTATGTCTAAAGAAATTTAAATGTTGGGCTATAGGGATGAGTGCACAGCAAATTATATGCAGGCAAAGTGTTTTAAAGGTTAGGGAACTGTATAAATGTAGGAAGTCTGGGATGTTCTAAGTTCAGTGGTCGTGTTATGTATTGGTAGGATATGATTGAGCGTCTTGGACTTCTGATATTATTCCCAGCACTGTGATGTCTTGCTAATACTAATACTCAGTACCACTGCCACTGTGTGCTCTGTGGCAGGCTTAACTAAAGTGTGCTGCAAGTTGCTGTCATGCCATGCAGCATTTTGTAGGATTTATGAGTAACAAATAATTCAGTTGAATTATTAAAAAAAAAAAAAAAAAAAATTCAGTAATGTAGCTCTTTAATTTGACAGTTTTAAATATTTCCTTATGTTATGCTTTTTCCTACGTGCTTGAAATTTGAAGGGAGAAAAATACAATTCTGCTGTTTTTAAGGCAAATTAAAGGTTTTAGTTAAAGGCTAGGAGCTCTCAAGTTTTGTGGCATAAATAGAAGGATATAAACAGTTTGAAATTTTTCATCTGGGATGTGTTACATTCAGCATTTTGAAATAGATTAGAATGATTAAATTGTATGTAAACAGGCTGGCATTTCTGCATCTGGTGGTCTTCTGTAGTCCGTATTTGGAATATTTTCACAATTTTAGGGCCTTAAAATTAGTTTTAAATTATAACACAGCATATAGGAAGGGAAATACTATCTTGGTAGAGACCTCAGTTATTAAACCTGCTTTTCAGATGGAAGTGTTGTCTTGTCTGTGCTTCTGTTGTTACTAATACAGTCAATATTTGCATTGCCAGTAGTGTATGCAAATTTTTTTTTTTTTTTTTTTTAATCAGTGACTCACGAAACATGCTTGGAACAAGCTCATGACATGGTGCACAAAACCAGCACAAAACCAGTGCAGTCTCTTTTTTTTTTTTTTTTTTTTTTTTTTTTTTTTTTTTTTTTTTTTTTTTTTTTTGTGCAGTTGGTGGCTCTAGCTGTGTAATTGGTACACAAAGGCGTAAGTGGCTTGCTTGTGGTTATATAGAAAGTCTGTAGCAGAGTAAGGGATGCAACCCATATCTTCTAGATCAGAAGGCATGGTGTTACATGTATATTTTTCCATGACAGTGCTAGGAGGACCTGCTTGAGTAAATCAATTCTGTCTATTAAATGTCAATAGCATCTAGACTCCCTAGCCCCATTCAGAATTGAAATGGTATACGGGGCTCAAACCACTTTTGAAAATAGAAGAATTAATATAAACCAAGTAAAAGTTTCAAAAGCATGTAAATGACTTTCAGTCACTTTTTCTTTAAATCACAGAATATTAGGGATTGGAAGGGACCTCAAAAGATCATCTAGTCCGAAGAAGCTGCAGTGTGGCCACAGTTAATTAGTGCATGATTCCATTGGAGGTGCACTCCTTTGACGGTGCTGATACACTGCTGGTAGCTGTTCTGTGTGTGTACCTTCTTTCGATAGACTTTTTTGCCCTGTCCTGTCCCCTTGGTGCTTTACTATCCTTCCAGTTGTAGCAATGCAGCTGTTAAGAAAGATACTGAAACAGAACTGCTCAAACAAAGTTTAAAACAAAAAAACGAAACAAAACCCAAAACCTCATGGTATTTTTTAACTGTAGATGGGTGATTTTTGAGGAACAGACCTGGATTTATTTAAAAGGGATTGCCATCTGAAAAAGCACAGACAACATGCCTAACGTGTTGGCGTTCTTCTTTTCTTGTTTTTCAAGCTGAGTTCAGACATAGTAAAAATTCTAGTTCATCTTATCAGTAGCAGGCTTCTTTGTACCATGGTATAGCTGAGCTTAAAGTTTCAGTGCTGGTTTACAAATTTGATGAGGGAAAGACAAATTAGGAGAAGTCTGTGTATAGGAGTCGAAAACAGTGACATTTTACTTCTGTTGTTGAAAAGGCAGGGCCATCTGAACAAAGCCAGTGATGATTTAAATACCCAGTGCTAGTGTGCATTTCTCCAAATGTGCCAGTACCCCTGATTCACTTGGTATCGTCATTTCTTACTCAAGATGGTGGTTGTTTAGGAGACTTCTGTTAGTTTTATGTGCCTCTAAACTACCTGGGAATAGAGTAGACTGACAATCAGCTTTTCCAAGTACTGAAACTTAACTCCTAAACATCCAGCAGAATTAGAGACAAGATCATTTTTCCTCTTCCTGTTACTTTTGGGGTAAGTATACAAAAAAACTCAAAAGATGAAGAACGAACTTCTCAAGCCTCTTATAATAAATATGAATATTTTCATAATATAATATAGTAATATAAAGAAACTAAAATAATATTTTGATTTGTTTATTTAATTCTTTTACAGGTAGTCCCTACAACTGTTTTTACAAAGGAAATCCAAAATCTAGGGAGTTGCTTGTGGTAAAGGAAGATGGTTGAATATATCCATACACTTTTGGTATTGCAGCTTGAGCACCCAGGGAGTTTTCATTTTTAAAGACTGTCCTTATGTTTTACTTGCTTCCAGCATGCTTATGTCTGTGTCCTGTTTATCTGTCTGCACATACTTTATTGTGCCATCAGATTTTGGGGTTGTGCTTTTAATAATTTTGAAATTATGGTGAGTGTCATTAGTAATACTTTTTGAGCAAATCAAAAGGCTTTTCAGGCAGAAGACCAAAGGGCAGTCACAGGAAAGGTAGAAGCAAAGAGAAGAATAATAAAGGGAAGAGAGCTTTGATTGTCAAGTTGTCACACGCTGCTGTAGTTGTACTGGAGTAACGTCAGTGCAGGTCTTTGTCTGTTCCCTTTGGTGTTGGATTCATCCTAATTTAATACCTAATTTAACGCATAGGTGTGAACTATCATGCTGAGAAACCTTTACATTTTTATAATTTATATATACACTTTTATATATTACATTTTTATAATTTTATATATACAGTTTCTGTTTTCATGCAACGAAAATGCCTTTAATTTTCTTAGTGCTGTTTGTAAATTGCCAAAATTTTTATGGAGTGTCCTCTTCAGTAAAATCTCTTGCTCTGCAATTTGACATCATTGGCTGATTGGCACATATACTTGCAGGTGATCCACTATTATTTTTGCTTTTTGTAAAGCTAGAGTAAGCAAAATGTTGAAAGGAAGTATTTCAGCTTCTTTAGGAGTTGAAAGATATATCTATCTTTGTTTTTATTTTATGTGTACTCTTTGATTTAGGAAACATTGTAATTGAATTACATAGGTATCTCTTTAAGAATATCCAAATGGCAGGAGGCGTTAAGAACATTTATGAAACCTTTCTTGGCAAAAACTCGTATATCCTTTGTATACTTTCCCTTCAGAGGCTGATTTTCCTCATAGCTGCTCTTGTCCTAATCAGATTGGGATTACTGTTCTATACTTTTTCCAGGTTTGTAGTGCACTTCAGTTCCCATAGGATACTCTGCTTGTTGATTGAGAAGTGTTTCTTTTAAAAGTTGTATCAGCATTGGGCATTGACTTCCTTTTAGTTCCTTTAGTTCAAGGTGCACTTTGAGGATTTGCATATGATCTTTTAAGTGCTGAACAGCTTTTGCTTTGCCTACTAAAGCAGATAAGAATTATCAAGCAATTTTCTCTGGTACCCTATAGATTAGATAGCTTTGTGTCCTCTGTAAGAAAGCCCATAGTTATTAATCTTTATTGGTGCCTGCAGTGCACGAAAGACAGACTTGGTCCATATCTCACATGCGCTGCTTGATTTTATTGTTCTTGGTTATAAAAACATTGAAGTCAGAAAATTGTATTTGATGCTTCTGTCAGTAATGTTACAAATAATTCCTGTGTTATCTGCATCTATTCGAATGCTACCATTCCAGGGTTATCTTCTGGTTGTCTTTGGTTTGTCTTTATATGATCCACCTATGCTGAAGTATTAGTACTTTATAAAAATAAATAAATAAATAAAAACCCAAACAGTTTGATGGACAATTAATTTACTTTCTCTTGCTCTTTGTATTTTTATTTTGTATCTTCTTTCAACTTTTAGTGTTATCTAATCTCTAGTTTTAGATTTCTGTGTTTTCTGTGTCCAGTATTTGATTTGTTGAATGTATTTTGTCTCCTTGTACATTTAGCTTTGGATCAGTGCCAGACACCCCAACAGTATTTGTACAGAATGAAGCTTAATTTCTAAATTGATCAGAGAAGATGTATTTTGTAAAATCTTTGACTTTTGATTTTTGGATTGTATGTAGCAAATACTGCTAATAGATTGTAAATTATTTGTGAGTTATGTGATATGAATTGCTATCTTGGTTTCTTTCAGCTAATCTAATTTCAATTTCATTGTGTTTTTTGTAATTATTAGTTCCTAGCAGCCAGATTTCAAACGTGGTATTTTCTGAGAATTAACTGTAATTCAGCTTTCAAACGACATGTAAAGCATTCATGTTTAACTGACAGTTGAAGGTGATGGCTGCTTGAAAATTTTTACAATTGAAGTGGAAAAAAACATACCAAGTTGGCAACAAAAGTAATGTAACTTTACTGTAACTCAAGTGATTAACTACTTATTTAAAAAAGAAAATGCTGTAGATGATCTGTGTAGGAGCTTGAAGTTGAAACAAAATCTTTGTGCTTAACTAGTAGTCCTTGTCCAGTAATCTGAGAATTTTATATTCTGAACCTTTACTATTTGTCATTTACCTAATTTTTTAATATTTGAAACCATGATTTGGGCTGTTGCCTTTATTTCTTTTACTGTTTTTCTTTATTTACTTGGTATGTAACTATGAGTAGCACACATACAGACTCTTCTTCCAGAGATCTCCAAGTGGCGTATAAATGAGTATCAGCAGATAAGACAAATGAGGGAGATGAAGACCAAGTCATCAGTTAAAGAATATCTCAGTCTGTAGTGTGATTGTTTAGAAGAAGTTGCGCATCAGCTTTTTTTTTGTATGCTGTTATAGACATGTCTGTGGTATTCTGTTTCCTTACCTGACATCTTCAGCAGCCTTGACCGCAACTTTATATATAACCCGCAAAGCAATATGATTTTGTGGTTTTAAAGGTGTAGCCGTCATACTTCAGAATGCAATAGAGAGTTAAACTAAATGAGTAGGACTAAGTGACTCCAACAGTTCCTCTTACGGTAGTAGTCTGAAATACTTAAAAGTTTAACTTGTTATTAAGAATAAGTATTCACTTGACTCTGACTATCCAAATCGGTCTATTACTGGAAGAGTAGCACTTATTTTTTCTAGTTTTCAGCTATATCTGTAGGTGAAGTTTGTTTAAAACTTGCAGCTTAATTCTGAATTCAGGGTATTGTTTTGCTTTCCTTTGTGTATAATATCCTTCGGAACACAAGGTGCAGCCACTGTCACTCACACTGTAAAGCCGGAAGTCTTCTTCGTTGAAGGGAGAAGGGATCCTAACATACTAAAGAGGGACTTGTGGAAAGAAAAGAGCTAGTTTACTTTTCTTTAAACTCCCCCTCCCCAGAGTAATTTTTTATTTATTTATTTATTTATTTATTTATTTTTACAGCTTGGCAAGAATCTCTTAGCACTCTAATGCTATTAGTTGTGAAGCTATAGTTTTGCAAAATTCAGAATGAACCTTGTTGTAATTGTGTTTTCATTTAAGTTAAGGCCAAAATTGATACCTTTAAAGTAATTAAAGTACTCTGGTGATTATTTCTAAATAACCTTTAAGTTAGCTAGCTTGAGTATTGCTTGGCTTCTTCAGCGTAATTCAGAACAAGACAACTCTGTTTCCAGGTTTCAGGGAAGGCCTGGTAGCCCACACATAGCTTGTGCTGCTGCTAGCAGTATCTGAAGTAGACATATTTTTTTACCTTACAATAGCCTTGAGGCTCAACAGTGTAAAGGCAAAAGAAAAACTCTAAATAAGAATTAACCTAATCAGATAGTGAGCAGCTGCAAAGCGTTTCTTCATCCTCATATTGCATTAAATGCTTCTGGCATCCTGACAAACTGCTGCAAGTAAAGCTCTTGAATGGTGTAGATCTCATATGAATGCTTGGAGATACAAATAAGCTTTTCAAGATAAATATAACTGTTCATAGATTATTTTTAATAAATATGTAATATATGCAAGTAAGACACTGAAGTGTGAAAATGCAACATCACAGACTGGTATCTTTGGGTTGAAGAGTGTAACTTGTTAAACTTTACATTTAACACCTTTTAGTCACAACCTTAAGTTCAAACTTACTTTTTGTCTATTACTAGGAAAAACAAGGGATTCCCAGTCAGCCAGAATGGAATCTGAAATTGTGCCAAAAGTTACCAAAATGACAGTGTCTGGAAAGAAACAGTCTATGGGATTTGAAGTTCCATGGTAAGCCAAGCCCTCATACATCAAGGTACATCAGCAGCTCTTCTTTCAAACTGATGCACCTGTAGCAAGTTTTCTTCTTTTTTTTTTCTATTTTTTACAGCAGTTTTAGTGTCACTCTCCAGAACTAACCATCTCAGCTTCATGTTTGACTCAGAATTACTTTCAGAAGACGGTACCTCACGTTTTGAGTTTAACAAATCCTTTCACTATGAATAGTGCAGAGAGATATCAGCTATTCAGATTATTTAAACATCCGCTTCATAGAATACTGAACTTTCTTGGGGTTCGTTTATTTTAAATTTAGTTCTCTAAGTGGAATTATGAAATCAATAAATCTTAACTGTAATTGCTTGTTCTTCAAATGAAGTAATACATTTAAGAATAATTTATGGGGAAAACAATCACTTATGGCTAAACTGCCTTCCTCTGCAGCTTTTATTAATCTTAACAGGTGTCCAGGGTACAACTGTTATAGAGAAGAAATCTGTCCTCCTTGCGCTTTAGCTAAATTAGAGTGGTTGAGCAGTAGTTCTAATTTTATCCTGACTTGGAACTGTTGGGGGGATGTCTTGTGAGAGCATGAAAACAGACATCTGGATCAGAGTCTACCCACGACAGTAGCCAGCAGGGAATACTTAAAGAAATATATAAGGACAGGGCATTTGTGTTGGGAATACAGTCCGTGAAATCTCATTACATGTAGCATTCTGTGACTCCCAACCATTTTTTTTTTTTAATCAGGCTGTTGCTATTAAGAACAGTTAATGGATTTTTCTTACTTCGATGTGCTTATCCTCTTTTTGAACCCAGTCTTATAATAGTCACCTAATCTGTGGCAACATATTCCGTAGTTCATTCTCAGTAAATAAATTTGCAAGCATAAGCAGTGCCAGTGTCCCCACTTCATCCCACAGTGTTTGTAGTTCAGATCTGGAAAGCATTTTTTGGAGTAAGAGGGCAGCATGATCTGTTTTACAGTATCTTGCACATATTTGATAACTGAGTGGAAAGCAAGTGGCTGCATCTACTTAGTCTCTTAAGCACATTTAATACAAGGTGTAAAGCTGATGTTGTTATTCCCTTTGTACTGCTAAGTGCTGTTGCTAAGATACATCACTTTCATTCAGCTACTTAGATGCAGTAAGCTCCAAATGAAAAATTTCTAGGCCTTTCAACATCCTCTTGCTGTGCTGTTTGAGATTTGCAGTACATAAAAGGGAACATAGTTGGGGTTTTTTTGCCCCTTGCCTCTACTAATCAGTGATTCTGGGTGTGACAGCTGGACTTGATCACGAAATTCCTGTCATCGGTATGGCACCTTCATCTCTGGTGTTTCTACTACACCTCTTATAAGTTGAAGTTTTTTGTGAGGACTTTTGTGGATTAAATTAATTTGTATAGAAGTTTATAACAAGAAAGAAATCTTAAGTGAGTGAAAAAGATCTGCCACCTAGTCCTGGATAGTAGTGATTGAATTTTTTAGCTGTAACGATGACTATTTAAAATGTTTGTTTATAAAAAAGAGCAAATACAGAATTTTGCACCTCTGATACTTATTTAGCCACTGCCACACCTTGTGTGTGTATGCCTGTTCCATAGGGAAGGAAGAGATAAGAAGAATGCTTCCTCATCTGTAGATTGGAGTAATTCCTGGATAGACTACTGATGACATCTCCCAGGAAAGAGGGTTGGCTCTAACATGGTTCTAAACTACTCTCCTTCTCTTCAGGGACCCTGAAATAGCTTCTATCATGCTTGCTTCCAGTGTAATAACAAATACTATTCTTTGTGACAGGAAAGATTAAGCCTTCAGAACCTGCTCGTAATCCCTTTAGATAAATCCTCAGTATTGTGAAGATGTTTTTTAATTCACCTCTCTTATTTAGTGATACTACTGAAATACTGATTGAGAACAAGCTTCTTGTGCTGTAGAATTTGGATGCACGTTGGGCATTTAGCTTCAAGTAGGAGGAATAGGTAAGAAGTAGAGCAATTTGTAAAAAAAGTATGAGATTTGGAGCACAGCCAATCAATAAATATGGAAGAAAGCACAGTTTAAGTTGTAAAGTTACCTGCATGTCTGAAGACCCCTGCTTCAAGGGATGGCCTTCTGTCTTCTTTTGTCCTACAGGCCACTGTGGAGGCACTGCCAAGGCAGTAAGGCCTTGACTGTGTTTACATGTTTTTTTCCTTCTCTGCTGTAGTGCAGTGGCATTAGCTCTCCTGATTCTTTTCCTAACAGTTGGAGCTTGACTAGCTCCTTTCCACAGTCTCTGCGTAAAGTCTGATTAGCTGAAGCACTAAGCAGCATTGCCTTGCAAGCTTGTAGTGACTTTGTATGCATCCATTTCTAAATTTGAAAAACAAAGCAAAACATGAACCCCTGTTATCAGAGTTCGTTTTTTTCTCTTGCAGTTATATTCTGGATTATCGAAAGCATAAGGCTGAGTTGTCAAGGAACAGAGTGAACCTGTGTTTATGAAATCCGAAGAAAGGCTCCTTCTTTTGACTCTTTTCAGACCCTTTTAATGTTCTTGTTGCATTGATAAATGTACTGCAGAGGGTTTATAGTAATACAGATTTCTAACTACATAGTTTATATCACTGACCAAAAGCACAGTGTTATGAATTATTCATAGCAGTTTGGATTCTAAAACACCTGTAACTGTGCCCCCTCCTTTCACCCCCAAATATTTGTATGCTGTTGGTGCAGACACCATTAGATGGTGATTGTATAGTATGTATGAGGTAGTTTTTGTTGTCACCTTTTCTGGGATCTTAAAGGTAATTCATGGACCATGTTTTTAAAACCAGTGGCCTAGCATTAGCAAAAATAACCATTCTTTGACTAGCTATTCAGTCTTCACTATTCAATCTTGTTATGAGGCATGGCCTCATAATAATACATGAATCATTTAAAATGAAGGGATTATTAGAAGTCATGAATTGCTTTGAATGTTGATTGTCTTTGTTGCTGGGTATTCTTAATGGGATTGTCTGTGGAAAATGGAGTTTGCTCACTTGTGACCAACTGTTTTTCTGATGCTCTAGCAAAACTATTTACCAGGCTTTTTTTTTTTTTTTTCTGTTAAGTTATGAAGGAAGCTAGAAGAAGTTGTGAGCAAAAAGGGTGATTATTTTAATCAGCCTGACCAATATTGTGTAATTAATAATTTTGAAAGGGGAAATAAATGTAGACATTCCTGTAATGACTGTAAGTACTCCGAAAGAGTCCGTTGTATAAAAATAATTCACTAAATGTCCAGACTAGAAGACTGAAAATAATGTTTAAAAGCTAAATTATGCAGAGTTGATCTTCAGCAGATAAGCTTTCAGGTTCTTCTTTGAATGCATGGTAGTGTGAACCTTCCAACAGTTGTGTCTTCTAAGATGTCTTAAAACAACATATGTTATATTTCTTAATTTTCCCCAGAAAACAGTGATGTAACCGTAACATTTTATTCACTTTACTCTTATGGTCCCTGTTGGCAAGACAACGTGGGAAGTTTCTGCCCTGGCAGTTTTAATTTTGACTCAATGTTTGTCCCTGACAGACTTTTGTATGTTTGCTGAGTTCCTAACAAAAAGCTGTCATAAGCTCTTTTGACATTTATGCTGGAATTGCTGGTGGTCAAGCTTTCTTGAGAACGTGACCTCAGTATACATACAATATACTTAATGGTTCTGTCCTTTCAGAGAAGTCAAGAGTTGCTTAATCAATGGCTCCATGTTAGCAGCTAGCAATGATGTGGAAGACAGGCACAGATGATCGCACACAACATTGGCAGACTGAGACTGTTCTTGATAGTTCCATCAAGTTCTCATACAAAGATGCAAGCAGTTGGTTAAGAAGTGCTCATCCTCCAAATATAATTTTTTCTTGAGACGATGGTTTCACATAACTCAGACCAAGTTGGAATTTTGCCACCAAGGATGCTTGCTGATGCAATCGACTTGTTTATACCCTCAACTGCCTGCACCAGTGACATACTAGGTACTAATATGCTATCCTATATGCTCGGTCTTCTGACAGAAACTTTCAATTCAGTAACTTTGAAAAATCTTAGTGGAAAAGGCTTACTGAAAAGCATTTTCTGTGTCATTTATTTTCTTATTGACTATTAGAGATGAAGCTCCCTAGCATTTTTCTGAGCTGTTATCAAGCTTTCAATAAACTGCTCATCAGGTTGCCGTGAGGAGTAACTAACTGTCAGGGTCTTACTGCTGCATCTCTCTTCATGTACTTCCATGAGACTGGAATTGTACATTTCATCTGCTCATCTTCTAGGTAGGTACCTAGCAATAAACTCACTCTCCCTTTCCCCAACATCGGCCAGCAAGGAGCTGAATTATCTTATCAGGGATGCTCTGTAAGTAGATCATACACTGTGTCCATTCTGATGTTTCTCCTCTGAAGTGGCAAGTCTTGGTTTATCACGGCACAGGTTTTTCTTGTGTTTCCCAAACATGGTAGTATCTGAAACCTGTAAAACTCTAAATGGAGCAGTGAACTGACTGTTCCAATATTACACCCTTGAAAGAGTAGCAAGGCCTAGTGTTACGATGGCTGGAGTCACATTTCACTCATTATTTCACTTGTATCTAGCACATTTTCTTTACACCAACCAAAATAAAACCTATTAGTCAGCCTTAAGCAGTGGTAGTCACAGTAAAAGCTACTTAAAATTGAGAGAGCAGTTACTTTATCTGGCAATAACCATGATTCTTTCAGTTGCTGTAATTAGTTTTTTGGAATCCTTACTGACATAGGCTTTGGCCTGCAGGAAGATCTGAGCATCTGGGATTAGAAGAAAAATCATTACCTAGCTAAACAACAGCAAAAAAAGCTTACAAATAACCTGTCTTTCAAAATACATTTTTGTCTTTTTAATAGGCTTGATGTGACAGTCTTTGAATGCCAGAGCAAGAACCTAAATGAGATGACATAGAAAGGCATCCAGGCGGGTTTTG
>NW_010336335.1:0-532 GCF_000700745.2 Antrostomus carolinensis | reverse complement strand
GTTGGCAGCCTCTGGACTGTGAGGTCCAGCCGACTCAGGCGAATCGCACAACTTCTAATTTTCATTTGTGGGACAAATGATTGTTTCGAAGTCACAGAGGAGCTTGCTGCACTGAAAAGCATCAAAGGAACAACTACAGGAGAGGATATCTATGAGAAAGTTTGCCAAACTATGAATGATTTGGAGCTGGACTGGGGTAAGTGACACTGGACAGTGTGACAACTGATGGTGCTCCTAGCATGGTGGGGTCCATGAAAGGAGTGGTTGCACGCACTAACAGACAGATGGACAAACGCAATCATTCACATCCAGTAGCCATACACTGCATCATCCACCAACAAGCACTGTGTTGTAAATCACTGAAGCTGGACTCTGTCATGAAAATTGTGGTTTCTTGTGTTAACTTCATTAGAGCTCATACACAAAACCACAGACAGTTTCAGGAATTTCTGTCTGAGCTACATGTATAGATATTCTGATATTCTGAAGATATTCTGTACTACACAGAAGTCCGTTGGCTGAGTCAAGGGAG
>NW_010336334.1:34310-62294 GCF_000700745.2 Antrostomus carolinensis | reverse complement strand
ATCCCCAACATTCTGTGATTCTGTGTGTGACCATGTTGTCCAGAGCATATGATACACAGGCAAAAAAAGACAACAGAGGTAAAACTGAAAGAAACTGTTCTTGGTGTTCAGCAAGTATCAGATAAGGCAGCATCATCTCACTCCTTGTCAGCCTTGCACAAAACCCAGGCTTACCCCTCCACCAAGGAACCTTTCTCTCCAGCCCTTTTGTGCTGATAAGAGTCTAGTGGGAGGTCAGTTGCCATGACTGCACACCATATTCCTTTTCTACTTGATATCATGCTTCATAGTGTTTATTATGGAGCAATGCAGATATCAATCGCACTAGGTGAGAAAGTCTGAATCTTAGACTTAGTTATTTGAAAGGTAATTGCCATGGAGAGTATGAAACAGATCTTCACACCCTCTGCTAGTCATACCTTTCTTTAAGGACTTGATCAGTGCTTCGGCAGAACTCAGGCTTTCAAAAGACATCAGCCCAGCTTCCTTATTTTGGTTTTCATAACAAAAGTCACCGAAGTCATTCTATTTACTAACAAATGCCTGTGGGACATTAAAAACCGAAACATGAAAGTACCATGAAATGCCTCTATAATATTCTTCACTATAAGATTATGTTCCATAGGAGGTTATTGCACTTTGAATATCAGCTACACTGATCTTCCTGAGTAACGCAGTCAATTTTACTATGCATTTCACACACAGTACACTGATTCCTTGGCTCCTGAGAACAGACTAATTGAGAGGGTGTGCTGTATTACAGAACGTGATTTGCCTAAAAAGATTACCATCTAGCTCATTAATTTTACATTACCATACCATGCTTCTATTGACGTTATCACAATGCTTTCTACAACTACTTACTGCAATCACAAAAATGCACAGACATCACATAGCCATTAAGGTGATGAAAAGATTTTTAGAGATATTATTTATTTATGTTATAGCAGTGCCTCCTGGTCTTGGTCAATATCGGGACCCACTGTCAACACAGAAAATTTGTTCCCGGTCCTGAAAAACTTGGCGTCTAATTACTCTTAGAAGCAAGACAACTATGACACAAACAAATAGGAAGAAGGAAAAAGCAATAGTTATGACTTGCATTTAAATAAACCATATATTTACACAACAGAAGAACTTATGTGCATTTTATAAATGTATATTATAGGAAAATTACAAGAAAAGTTGATAAACAGTAAGAGTGAGCAACAACAGGATGGAAGCTATTGCCAAGGGTACAACTAAGAGAAGACCGGACTGGTGCAAGTTTTGATCCCAAAAGGACAGCCTGGGATAGTATTTGAGGGAAAAGAATTCAAATGGATCAGATAGAAGCTGACCTCATTAGCGAAACCAATGCTGCAGGGTTAGTACAATTAGATATAGTATTTCTGAATGAAAATGGCAATATTACAATAATTTATGAAGTGTCTCAGACAAGGAACTAGATTAACTGAGCATGAGACAGTGTATGTGGGCATCAGTACTCTGAGGTATGATCTGGGTGAAGCCCAGAAGGAGATTCTAGCAGCAGAGGTTTGAAGGAGACAGAAGGGAACCAGGTCCCTTCTGTTCAAAAGCCAATGCTGACACAGTCTAAAGGAAGCATTTCCATTTTACAGAGATTTCTGAAATTCTGAGAAAAATGGCCTTTCATTTAAGAATGAAATGGTAAGTAGAAAGTAGAAATTTCAGTTGAAAATTAATTGTAGTAAGAACCTGCTTGAAAGAACTAAAATATTTTGTTGTGAAAAACTGGGGTGAAATTCTGCAACACAACCATATGCACCCAGTACTATCTGAGACACCCATGACACCATCTGAAGAAGCAGAAGATGAGAGGTACCTGGCACGGCAACTTTGACTGCAGGAAGTTAGGAGTGCTGGCATTTACAGCTGAGTTCAGGAAATTGCTCTCTGCTCTCTCACAGCAATGAGCCTGAAGCTGTGAGATCACCAGCTTGGAGAAGGACCTCCGAGGCTGCTAGACACAGTGTTGTAGAGCCAGGAGCTGAATAACAGAGCTGAAGTCCTCAGAGCTTCCAGGCTCCTTGCTCCTTCCAGTCTCCAGGAGACTAAAGCAGTGAGATTTGCCTTTCCCCAGCTCATCATAATAATTCAGCACAGTGTAACAGAACCTCCCCATTATTCCCTGTTTAGTCCTTTCCCTCTGGCTGCAATATCAAAAGGTCCAATGGGCAACACAACAGCTCTGAGCTTAGTTGTTGATTGTCATTCTAGCATGGGAGAGAAGCACTGATGACACGATTGTATTCCTGGGACCCCTGCTCCATGTTAGGAGCCACTGCAGACTGAAGAATCTCAGCTGAAAAGAAAGATGAGCCTAAAGACTTCAGATCTTCATCTGCAAAACTGATTCAAGGCTCCAGTGGTTCATGCATGTATGGCAGGGAATCTGCAGACTCACAGGAAATCTAGCCTCAGGGTACTGGCAAGACAGAGTTCATCAAAATGGCAGATTCTGTATAACACAGTTGCTTTGAAGCCCCTAGCAGCCCATAAAATGAGCTGGCAGGAACTCCAGCATGTTGCTTTCAGAAACCCACCTGTATTTCTCTTGTAGTTCATCAAAAACAATGTATTTCCAGAAGACAATCTGGATTTCATAATAGAAAGGCAGTTGGAAATATTCAATACACTCAAACAGGAAGGTCAAGCAGTGAAGATAAGAGATAAGGAAAAATTAGACCACTTAATCAGCTTCTCCCTGTGGCTAGACACGAGCAATAAAAATATAGTGAAATAAACTGTAAAGAAATAATAGTAAGGAAATACATATATTTAAAACTACTATTCATCCTTACAGCTTTTTATAGTTACCAAAAAACCAATAGCTTTATAGTTCTATCATAAATTCTTCCTGCAGTACAATCTGGGGCATTACACAGCATTAGCTCACCCCTAGAATCTGGTATTGGGTTTTATTTTCCCCTCTCTAATGCTGTCTTTACTCAGAAGAGATGCAGCTGTGGTGATGTTCCTAAAGACATTTGTCCCTCTGTCTCACAGACATGGTTTCAATTAAGTTTAATTACAGCTCCTGTAGTTTCAGACCAAAGTCAGTTTCACACTATAATGTGTGGCTTCTATTGCCGGGGAGCTCAACTCTGAAAGCTCTGCAGCAAGAATAGACAAGCTGCTGCCACCCCAATAGTATTATTTGCAGAGACGATGGGTTAGATTCAAACTCTTTTTTTATATATATTATTTGAGGCTTTTTCAGGGCTCCACTGCTGCAACCTGTAAGCAAGGAAAAAGATGGAGTGAGTGAAAGATGAAAGCAGCTCTCCTGAGGCAGATTTTTATCATGAATCTCACTGTCTCTGATGCTTTTTTGGAAACCCCAGCTCCTGCTGTCAGTTGATTATAAAGAGCAGATTCTTTTTTCTTAAAAAAAAAAAAAAAAAAAGTTATTATCACTGGCAATTACAGAGAAAAATCCTGAAAACATGACTGAAGTGTTCCTGCAGGGCTCCAAGGAGGTGGCAAAGGAAAGGAGTCGAGCAGTTATTTCTCTGACAACCTTATTTTAAGCAAAACTCAATGTTTTGGAAGGACTTTGGACTGTAAACAGGCATCTACACGGTACGAATCAGAGTATAAATCTCATGCCTAAAAGTTTAAGAGTAAGGAGAGTCACTCCTTTAGTGCTGAAAACAGACATTTTGGCACAGATGTTCATACAATCATGGTAGATTCATGCACCTCTTAGACTGCTCCAAGCTTAGCTTCTGCACAGCAACCAGCTTGAGGCAGGGCTGCATACTCTGACTACTACCAGGCTTTTAATCTCACCCCAGATCTTTGTTGTTCAAAACCTAGTATCTGCTGCGATGTATTATGGGGATGTTGCACTCTAACTCTCTGCTCAAATACAGAAAATGGCATGCAAAAAGCTGTGAAGTAAATGCAAATCCACCTTCTGAATAGGCCAGACACATGGTACCATTATAGGAGCTCTATTTCTCAGGCATCAGACAAGTCATTTTTGAATTTGTTGACGCCATGCACAGGATCCTTATAAAGCCAGGCACAGAATCCAAGAACAAACTGAAAAGGAAAAACAAGCAGCATTTGCTCCCAGCAGTGATTGCAGCCACATGGCACTTTTGGCTGCCATGTGGAAAACATTCATTAGCCTATTTAACCAGAATTAACTATGAAAATGTACTCTTGAGTTTTCTTCCCTCACATTGGTAGGGTGTCTTTTAACATAAGTGTTTTATAACCAATTTAAAGCAATTTTTCCTGTAAATGGTATCATTATTATCATTATGCTGGGAAAGGTTAGGTCATGATTTTTCTTAGAGTTCTGAGAATCACATTTTACTTGCTAAAATGTCAGGAAAAAACTCATATCTTAGATTCACTGAGGTGCAGCAATCTAACATCAAGAAATAAAGCATCCTACTGGACAAAATAGAAGCAATGAACTGTATTTACATACTCTCACAAACATCTTTCTTCTCATACAAACCAAATCAGCATCCCAGGTTCAATAGCAAATATTTCAAATCACCTGACCATGTCTCACATTATGGTCTTGGCTCCACCAAAAGTAGGAATAAAAGTTGTAAGTTGCAATCCTGATTTTAAGCCACTGAATCAAAGTACCTCTATGTCAGACGTTGCACACTTCCCCTCCATCTCTCTAATGTGATTAATCAATTCAACTCTCCATAGGAGAGTATATATGTAAATCTGTACTTGCCACCACATGTACACTTCAGTTGCAAATATATATATATTTATATATATTTGAATGAGGTCCTCTTGCAAAAAGAGTCTTTGAATGACATTTGTTTCACGCTCCTGTTAAAGACAGTAGACATTTTTTGCTTCAGTGGAGCTGGGATTTCAGCCTTACCTCTTTGGTAACCCCTCATTTGTCACAAGAGAACATAGAAACACCTGTGCTGAACCAGACTGCTGGTCCATCTGGCTCAGCGTCTTTTCTCTAGCAGTGTAACAACAAGGCAAGCACAAAGTGACACTTGCCCAAAATACAATCCAGCAATTTGCAACACACAGCTTCCTTAGCTAAGGATAATGTCTTTGCACTTATTAGCCCTCGCAGTATATATTTTTGTAGTTGCTTTTCAAACTCCATAAACTTTTAGCATCTGCAATATCCTGCGGCAAGAAATTCCACAGCTTTCTTACACGCCATGGGGACCTCCTCCTCTTTTATGTTGAACTTTTCAACTACTAGCTTGTACGTATAGCTGGTCTCCTAGTTCTTGGGCTGCAAGAGATCCATGCATACCTTCTCTATGCCTCTCATGGTTTTATACATTTGTCAAATTTTCTGTTCTGTTTTCTATCTTTTTCCTAGCATTTCTTAGCACTTGATTTGTTTTTGACTACTAATGAATACTGAGCTGATGTTTCCACAAAACTGTCTGTTATAACCCCACAATTTCATTCCTAAATTCCTCATTAGCTCAGAGTTCATCATTTTATAGGTGAAGTTAGAGTTTTCTCCTGTGCACATTGCTTTACATTAACTATATTGAATTCATGTGCCATTTTATTGTCTAATCATTCAGTATCATAAGGTCCTTCTACAATACTTCATCCATGTTGGCTGTCATTTCTACTACCATGAACAACAGTCCCATCAGTAAGCTTTATCACCCCACTCTTTACTTCCTCAATAACTGCTTATTGTTTAATCTCTATTGCTTGCAGTTTCAATTTTTAAGTGTCATGAGTTGTGTATGATTACAACACAGTATATCAGGAATGAAAGATTTAGAAGAATTATTGCACCACATGTCTATTCATTTTATCACCTTTCCTCTTCCCCATCTGTCCTACACTCTCCCTGTTTGCAATATTCTGCAGAGAAAAGTTATGTCATTCAAGGAAATTACCCTGATAGGTGTTCTCTGAAAAGAACTTCTGGATAATTAAAAGATGACTTCTCTTAGTTCTGGAGCCTGTTCTAACTGAGCTAGAACCAGGATAAGCTTTGAAAAAGAAGGTTGAATGTACATGTAGGGAGAATCATCATTTTGTCCATTTAGTGTGATGTTCTGACAGAATCAACTGCAGTTTTCTTCTTACTGTCTGGTGGGCTGACAAGAAAACTCTCCAAGGCCAGAACAAAGAATGCTCCAGGGATCTGACAGCACACAGGATTTATGTAGCAGCAGACCATCATCCTATTCAGAAGCATTTAGCCAGAGTAGTTTGCCTTGCCTCTACATCCAATTTCCATCAGTCAGAAATGTCAAGGGACTAGAAGGATTTAAGAGCAAAGGGTAACCTTTCTTTGGGAGTTGGTTTATTCATTCACAACATGTAGGAAGTCTGAGCATGTCCTTAAAAAGGCAGGAAAAAATATACAAAGTTGTTGTCAAATCTGACTGTCCATAGATTGTTGAAAGAAGTCTCTTACTTACAATCCTAAGAAATACAATCTTCAGGACTTCTGTTTTCCCTAGGTCTAATGACAAAAAAATGTTCCTCTTGCATTTTGTCCCCCTAAAGTCCTCTCTCTGAGTATCAGACTTTGACTAAACTTCACTCAGACAGAAGAAATGTGTACCCCACAGCTCAGATAATTCATTATTTGGGAATTCATCATTTTAGCACTGATTACAGTTTCAAGAAAACTGTTATCTGTCCTTATTTAACATGCAAAGACTTGTGGGTTTGGGTTTGGTTTTTTTCTAGTAAAGTTTTTGCTTTTTCTCTTTAGGTTGTTTTTCTTCCAGTGAATCACATGTGTCTAATGGCTCCAAAGTTTCCTAAAGATGAAACAATCATCCACCGTTTATCCTGCCTGTATGGAGCCAGCATAAGGTCATTCCCTGATTATTATGTGTTGTGTAAGTTTAATGTAAATTAGGCAATACAATTTATAAAGCCAGTTTATACATGGAATAATTTGATATTTTATGTGACCACTGTCTTACTGTAGTTTATGACCTGCTTAAGTCACTTACTCATATTTTCTAAGAATAAGCACCTTCACCTTAGTCACATCCACCAATTCACTTAACTGGCTGACAATTGTCTATATTATCAAAATTGAGAGACACATCTCAGGCATTTCAGTCGGCTATGCAGTTGTCAGCAGCTGTTCACAAGTATTGTGAAACTTGTGCTTTCTATTAGAAACCTTGTGAGTATTTACTTTAGCCTACACTTTTTCACTGGAAACAAAGGTTGTGAGTATCAGAGTTGAAAGCCAAATTTTTTATTCATAAGCAGTTTTTGCAGTCAACGTTGAGCCTGAAAATGATACTGAGTTTGCCTTGAGAGTGGAAAATAACAATTTAAGCAAAATCACCGACTGTCATGCACAAAAAACAAGTTAGAAATGCATTTGCATGAATAGTCAATGAACTGAAATGAAAATTCCTCTTTTGATGTATTAAGCTTCTCAAAGATTGTCTAATGAAGATTACAGTGATTCTCTTTTTATATTTTTAATAGATGTGTTCCAAAAAATACTTTTGCTCTGTTTCTTTGCAAATACTATTTGTTGACCACAGGGTTCAGCATCTACTTCTTTAACATTTCAGCAGGCATCACATTTTAATTCTGTTTTCCTTCCAAGAAATGACACTTCCAGAATAACTTTTTTGAAAATACTATTAAATGCACAAAAAGGCGTCTTGAAGCATGCATTTGGGACTATGTAGAATAAACCCTCAAATTCACCTTTATGTTATGAAAACTCATTGTTTGCTGCAGGTGGACAGGTTAGACTTTTCCCTCTTTCTTTTGAGAACAAAAAAAAAAAAAAAAAAAAAGGCAGCTGTACCTAGCACAAGGCATTGCCATCTGTAGGCATTAGAGTAAGCCAATTTCATTCTTAGGATAATAGGACTTTCCAAGCTTCCCAAGCTACAGGCAAAAAGAACATATTCCACTTTGTTTTCTTAGATCCAGAACCTGATTTTCCTCCCAACTGAAAGGATTGCCTTAATGCTAAGCATCGATATTGGTATGTTTATTTGGTGAGCACACATTTTGAACCAATATTTGAATAAAAAATTCTGCAAAGGAAGTAATGAAAGACAAGTAAGGTCATCTGTCACTTTTTGAGCCCTAGGAAAACATATAATTCTCAGAAAATCAGTTTCTGTATTAAAAATATGAACAAGAAAATGAATGACAGAGGAGGAAAGAGAAATGAGAAGAAAAGCTACTTTGTGTTTCATTTTGATAGAAGAAAATCTGTATCAGTCAAATGAGGTTTTTGCTGTAACATAATTCAGATGAGTCATAATGTTGATTCTTATACCAAACGCACCAGAGTCTCTGTGAGATAGCAAGTTCAGACCCATAGCTGAGAGAATTATTTATCAGTCTGAGTTGAATAAGACATCATTCATTTAACAGAAATTAGAAGTAGCTGCCTTGGCAGAGTTTGCCTGTGGAATAACAAGAAGATGGGCAAGAATTCTTATAAAGCTGAAGAAGTCTGTTTACTGACTTGAGCAGACTTTGAAGGGAGTCTCTTTGCATTCTGCTTGCAGTGCTCTGTGCACAGAGTTGTCCTTATCTTTAAATGAACAAATGCTGAAAATCTTCTGCCCTACCAGTCTGTCTCAGCAGAGCAGGATAAACGTGCTCAGCTGAATGCACAGTTAACTCTCTTCACTAGGGCTTTACGTGTGGACCGTTATTTTCATCTTTATTTTTAATGATTTGTTTCAGTTTGAAATTTCAGTTGCCTTCATAGGGGGCTTAAAAATTTTTTTGTACTCTCATTCTGTTGGTTTTGGGGGGTTTTTTTTAATCCAAATTAAACAATGCATACTCATTAAAAAGGTAAATATGCTTTATTTTGCCCAGTGTAAAATAATCATTTTAGATGGCTGCAATCAAAAGGCACTTTTTAAAAATGTAAGACTAAACTTGCACTGTGACTATTGCTGCTTTTATTCCCCATGAAAATGTTATTCAGAAAAGGGCTATATATTCTAGGCAGATAAGTGCATAGTTTCATTTTATAGTGTTCATGGCAGCAAAAATTATATTTAATGTTTCAGTCAGGCCTCTGATATAATTCATTATCTTCCCTCATTCATAATTTTTTGGAAGAAGACCCTGTAGACTTGATAAGATCAATACTTTCATTAAAACCTTTCCTAAGGAAACATCCTTTTTTTCCATTTTCAGTTATGCATTTTCAGTTTTAACATAGCTTAAGCTACTATTGGATAAGCAACAAAACAATAACAGTTGATCAAAACACTTCTAAATTTGACATATTGCCAGTCATGAGAAAAGCAACTTTTTAAGTCCAAATTGCAGAAAAATATTTGAAAATAACATAATGAACTTAAAAAATCAAATCTTGTATGAACAATGCTAGATAAGGACCAGCATATCAGTCTTATTTGTAATAGTAGTTCTAGCACTTATAACCTATTATAACACCTCCTCTGTTCTACCAACAAGCTTTGAACTCAGGTCAGGAGCCTAGAAGAGTCTTTCATAATGATGCTTCACATCCATTAGGGATTGGAGCCCATCTTCTGTTGTTGTGTCGCTGTTAATCACTACCTTTATTAAACTTTGCTGCATTCCAAGCCATTGACATGCTAACAACTGCAAAACCAGTCCCGCAGCCCATAGCTTTATCTTCAATATTTCTTTTCTTCGTCACGTGCCTTCTCATTGGGTGGTTCCCTGTGCAAGTTAAAGAGATGTAACTTATCCATAGAGAGACACAACCCCAGCTGCAGCTCTGGGTCAAACATCCCTCCTCTCCCTCTGTGTCCCCTTGGCTCCTCAGCACAGCTAAGGAGTGATGCCAGCAATGCTCATAGCCAGGGGACAGGGACAAGACATCAGAGGCAGCAAATCACAAAAGAGGGAGTCAGAAAAGAAAGAAGTTACAAGAAGGGATAGAGTGGAAAAGTGGGAAAGTAAGAACAAAAAAAGACTGTGGTAATTGCTCAGAGCATAGAAACAGCTCTCCTTCTCAAATGGAAGAAGAAAATAGGAGGTGCTGGGTTAACAAGAATGGATATGAGAGTTTCATTGTAACACATACTAAGAGTAGTAGCTTTGTCAAAGCCCTTCACACACTTCAGGGAAATAATGTCTCCTCTCTTTAAAGGTGATGAAATTCTGCTCAAAGCTCTGATTTTGATTTTTTAAAAATAATGTAGTTTGGAGAGCAGTGCAAGAGGTCTAAGAGCAGAAGGAAATACCCTTATGTGTCAGTCACAGTCATGCCTCTGTAATATTCCACTACGCTCAAAAAAGCATAGTGGAATATATTTTGAGCTTTTGAGCCCAGCCTGCAAAATGCTACCATTTATTCAAGTGAGGAAGTGATTTCACCAATGAAGTTGGTAAAGAAGCAGCAAGCCAAACCCCAAAATTTTAGACTAAAAATCCCATTCTCTCTCAGTCCCGGTCCTGACAAGATCACAATTTCCCTAAGGTAGCTCCAGGGCAGCCAAGCCAACATAAAGATCATATTTTAATCATTAAATTGAACTGTGGGGGAAAAAAAAAAAAAAAAAAGAAAAAAAAGACTTCAGTAAAGGCAGAACATAGTCCTTGGACTTATTTTAACATCACACATTGTCTCTTTACATCCACCAGCCACTTCTGTACTTGTTAAAGAGATCTGATCTTAACAACTTACTCTACTTTTATATCCTCCCTTTATAATTATAGTTCATTTATTTTGACCAAATTATTGCTAACTACATATGATGCTTTATATGCAGTAACTTTCTCACCTGGCTAATTTTAGTCAGAATCATGGGAACTAATGAAATACACCTTCCCTTCTTGCAAGAAGTCATCATGTGTGATTCCACCACCTGAATATGACATTTATTTTTCTGTTTAATTTTTGCTGTGTCCAGCACAAAAAAACCCAAACAAACATACAAACACACACAAAACACCCTTACTTGGACCTAAACATATTTTAGAACAGCCTAAAAAAAGAAGACAACTTCAGTCTTTGTTTCTCATTGTTAAATTTTGTAGCAAAATTGCATGTGTTACCAAATTTTTACAATAATAGAATGCTGATTTTCAGATTTTCCTGGATAATATATAAAGACTTTAAATAAGTGAATGAAATCTCCTATCAAAAGCAACTTCATTTTTACAGGCTAATCAAAGAGATACTGCCAAGGTTGTTAAGTATTAAAATTTCCATAAATTGGCAGTTGTTCCATTGGAAAATACTTACCTTAAACAGACACTGTCAGCTTAAAAAAGTCACATTTAAACTTGATTTGAATGCAGTGGGTTTTTAATTAGTAAATTTAAAGAGCTTAGGGATAATCTTTTATTTTCCCTTAATTTTTGGGAAGACCTAGAGAAGAATTAGGAGACTTGCTTTCCAGGCTTTTATATCATCCTGTAAAGTTTTCAAATGTCTAACTGGCAAGAGTGGCAATTTCTAAAGCATTTTCAGACATATTTTCAAAGGTAATTTTTCACTTAAAAATGCAGATTTCAGTGGCAGCGAAATAGATGTTTTTTGAAATGGCAGGAAGTGCTTATCTAATTTTTAGATTTCTAAGTAGTTCTACAAACTGGGTCATCAAGTGTTTAAGAACCTGTGCCACTGACAGACAGTGGGATTCATATTCCTAAGTCCTTTTAGAGCCTTTGACATTTTATTCTCCCCAAAAATTATTTTCCCTGTGGCA
Source organism: Antrostomus carolinensis (assembly GCF_000700745.2). Taxonomy (NCBI): domain Eukaryota; kingdom Metazoa; phylum Chordata; class Aves; order Caprimulgiformes; family Caprimulgidae; genus Antrostomus; species Antrostomus carolinensis. The sequence continues at coordinate 50,622 of NW_010336334.1, read as the reverse complement.
CTGTTGCAGCAATGACTTAGACTTGACTCCTGGAGCTGCTTCTCTGAGCAGTTAGATTCCTTCACATCCTGAATGAAGTCAGTGAGGTAAAGCATCCCTCTAAACATTTAATCTACACTGGACCTTTTTTTAAGACCTAGCACTTAGCCATTAAATTTAACAAAGGACACGTAGTAGCCACTGTTTCAAACCAACACTATCATACACACATCAAAGTGAAATATTAATTGTGTTCCCAAATCTGTTTCCCATGAAAAGTTTAGTAAATTGGATGCAGTTTTAAAGGTAAAGTTCATACCACTCCAGGAGAAATGGTCTTTTCAAATAACTACTTGTATTTCTGTTACAACCTATCGTGTAGGTTCACATAGAGAAATTCTGGTCTATGTTGAAGCTATTTCAAAGGAAGCTGATGCACATAGATGGCCATTAATGCCAGGCTTCTTTTATGTGGTCAACAATATGGCTGAACCTGTGAGAATTTTTGACATCTATGAAAAAGCATGAGATTCAGGTGGGTACTTTAGGAGCTGAATGAATCCACCAGTCATTTTTTCCTCTTAAGAGTGGCTGACAGATGCCTACATCTGCCCTTTACCAAGAGTTCCTGGGAGACATTCTGTGATAGCCTTAAATTACTCAAATTCAGGAAAGAGGGAATTACTGCAGAGGAGATGAAATTGATACAATGTGAACTCTAGCTAAATGTTCATTTTTGATGCCAGCTTTCCCAACAACTGCTTATTAATTTCCTTTTACTGAAATTAATTAAACAACTGCTTAAAATTCCCTTTTACTCAGCTTTGGTATTTTCTGTTCCTCCACGGAGCCTTGTACTGTTTACAGACAAGGTAGTTCCACCAGATTTAGAGCCTGTGAATAGACTACTGTCGGTCAGCAAAGTCGCCAAGCTCATCCAGAGAAGGGTGCCATGCAAACACTGTATTTTGTTTGCACTGTATGCAAACATGCAAAAGCTGTATTTTGCAATAGAACAAATCTCCTGTTTGACATCAGTACTAGACTCAGACTGACTATGACCAATTTTCTGGAAATCTCTGGTTTACTCTGGAAAGAATCTGGGCTTTAGATGGCTACCAGCTCAGGACCTCCCATGCTATTCCTAGTACTACTGCTGAATTTAACCAGTTGGGTTGTTGTTTATTATCCCATATACATCTTGCAAGGCTTACCATGACAACTACCAACACTCAGGAAAAGCAGATAGTCATGAATTAAAAATCACAGACTGTTACTTCTCACTCTGCAAGATGCCTGGTTTTCTTTCGTTGTGCCTCATAACTTTTCTGCTGGTTCTAACATCAGTTTCAGTGTCTTACTGAGCAGAATCACATACCTGGTGTTTATTTGCCCACTGGAGGAGAAATCTGGAGAGGTTGTAAATATAACCCACCTTCAGGGCAAACCTTTCTCAAAGGACACTCAGTCCAGTGCCAATACATTGGGTTTGTAAGCTAGGCAATTATTCTATCTCACACTCATACTTTAAAATATGTTTTTTACATCAAAAGCATTACCACACTGCCTTTATTCCTGGTGACATATTATCTCCGTTTCTCTCAGACCGAGGGGCTTTATAAATGTTCAGCATCATCTTATATCTTCTAGTAGTAGTGTGTTTCATTTGCCACATTGAAACAGAATTACCTCAGCCCACTCTGTTAAATCTCTTTGGAGAATCTGATTTTAACCTGACATGTTGGGTCCATTAGAGATTGTAATTATTTAGGGTTAATTGTACAGGTATGGAAGTAGGAAGGATATGTTGAGTTGTGACAGATACTATCAGGGTCAGACTTGAGGTTAAGAGAGGAAGAGTGTGGGGCATTTATTTTCCCCTTTAATAGAACAATTAACACTTAGCCCAATCAATCTTGTATTTTTGAATGTCTTATTGATAGGTCATGCACCATTACATCAGCATGTGAGAGATAGCCAATGCAAATAGGTCACTGGATGTCATCTCAATGGCATTTTACTGTTAATCTAATATGGTTTAAATGTAACAGAAGAGCACCAAGAGGAACAATAGAGGAAGAATCACAGATTCAGAAAACCTTGTTAGCTAAAAAGAATGTTTTCTTAAGCGGGATAAGCAGCATAGCACTGACCCTACCACTGATGTCTGGGTACTGATATAGCAGGAGGTCTCTAAATCTAATAATAACTGTAGAAATATCTTAAAACACTAAATCTCATTTTGCAGTTCTCTGTCCATGGGTTAACGGAGGATTTTCCCCTTTATTAAAGAAAAAAAAAAAAGAGGCAGAAAGCCTCTTCATTTGTTCAAACATTTCTGGGTGGTGAATTTAAATGACAGTCTTTTTGCACAGACACAGGCTCCTTACTTCTCACCTCTTCCTGATTGTTGTGGTTTAACCTCAGCCAGCAACTAAGCACCACCCAGTCACTCGCTCACTCCTCCTGCAATGAGATGGGGGAGAGAATTGGAAGGGTAAAAGTGAGAAAACTGTGGGCTGAGATAAAGACAGTTTAATAGGTCTTTAACAAAAGCTGCACATGTAACCAGTGCAAAACAAGGAATTCAATTACTACTTTCCATGGCCAGGCAGGTGTTCAGCCATCTCCAGGAAAGCAGGGCTCCATCACACATAATGGTTACTTGGGAAGACAAACACCATCACTCCGAACACCCTTCCCTTACTTCTTCTTCCCCCAGCATTATATGCTGAGCATGTCATCATATGGCATGGAATATCCCTTTGGTCAGTTAGGGTCAGCTGTCCCAGATGTGTCCCCTCCCAACTTCTTGTGCACCTCCAGCCTACTCACTGGTGGGATGATGTGAGAAGCAGGAAAGGACTTAACTCTGGGTAAGTGCTGCTCAGCAATCACAAAAACATCTCTGTATTATCATCAACACTGTTTTCAGCACAAATCCAAAACACAGCCCCATAGGACCCACTATGAAGAAATTTAACTCTGTCCCAGCCAAGACCAGAACATTGATGGAACAGTATAAGAAAAGTTCACTCTAGTGGTTAAAGCATGACAGTAAAGAAAAGTGACCTGTTCCCAGTCGGGGCACAGGTAACCCATCACATGGCTACATTACTGCAGCATAAGGAAGGGTGTGGGTCTACAGTGTATTCAAGACCAAGGGGAAACCCCCTGAGTGCACATTCTTATTTCATAGTGTCCTGCTGTGAATGCAGAAAAGTTTCTGCATGTCCCTGCCCCATTGTGGGTCACTTATGGGCTGTGGTTCCTTGGGAGTGTCCCTGACCTTGGTTTTAGTGTTGACTGCCCCTCACCAAGATGGTGGCTCCAGCCCCCAGTAGCTGATAGATTTTGTATTGTATTTATTTGAACATGTTCACCATGTGCTTCTTTGATGGTTAAATGTTTAAATGGTTAATTTATGCATGCAATGGTTAAATTTTGCTGCAAAGTGGCATTTCTTCACTGTTTCCCTCTGCCTCAGGGTAGGCTGTCCCATGGCGATCCCTCTTGCCTCCACATGCACAGCTGCCCACCATGGCCTCTGCTGCTTGTGTGCCCAAGCACCTCGAATGTTGTCAGCTGAAAGGCAGCAAGATCATCGCACCACACCCAGTCTGCTGTTATTTATGTACACAGATCCTCAACTAATACCAAGAAGTACACCCTTATAATGGGTGTAGAAAACCAACAAGATTTCCAATAGCTGATAATCAGCCTAATCAACTTAATTTGAAGTGTGCTTATTTACAACTCTAAATTTCAGCTTAAGAAAGAGATCATGCAGAACTGCATTTTGTGCTGTAATTTCAGTTTCCTTCATTGCCATCACAAGGAGGAAAACGTTTCTCAGCTGCACCATGTGCATGAGTATTGTGAAATCTTTTATAGCTGAAATGTTCAAAGCTTAAAATTCCCATTCTGTATTATTTTTTTAAAAAACTAAAACCCCAACCCCTGCATGTCATTCAGAATGAAATAAAAATCTTCAAAGTTTTCCAGAGAAATGAAAACCTTGTTTTGCTTACCTGAAATGACTGTTCCTGATTCCCATGTCTCCTTAGCCTGTTCCAGAAATCACACAGGAACATCAAACACTCAAACCGTCTGCCTCTGTGGTCGTTTAGAGACTCTCAGCTCAGACCTGTTCAGACAGGTCTGTTAGGTCTTGAGACTTTCAGGCCTCTCTTCTGTTGCAGGAACATCAGGGTGTCTGTCTCAGGAGCAGGCTGCAATTCAGGACCCAGAACTCCGGATTGGGCTTGGGAAGTCAAGGTGTTGTGGTTTAACCTCAGCTGGCAACTAAGCACTAGAGACACGCTTGCTCACTCCCTCCCTCGATGGAACGGTAAAAATGAAAAAACTCATGGTTTGAGATAAAGACAGTTCAATATGTAAAGCAAAAGCTGTGCATGCTAGCAAAACAAGATAAGGAATTCATTCACTACTTCCCATGAGCAGGCAGGTGTTCAGCCATCTCCAGGAAAACAGGGCTCCATCACACATAACGGTTACTTGGGAAGACAAATGCCTTCACTCCAAATGTTCTTCTTCCTTCTTCTCCCACTAGCTTTATATGCTGAGCATGATGTCATACGGTGTGAAATATCCCTTTGGTCAGTTGGGGTCAGCTCTCCCAGCTGTGTCCCCTCCCAACTTCTTGTGCACCCGCAGCCTACACGCTGGCAGGGTGGTGTGAGAAGCTGAAAAGTCCTTGACTTAGTGTAACTACTGCCCTGCAACAACTAGAACATCAGTGTGTTATCAACATTTTTCTCATCCTAAATCCCAAGCACAGTATTATACCAGCTACCAGGAAGAAAATTATCCCAGCTGAAATCAGGACACAAGGGTTCAAGCCATCTGCCAGGGATCTGACAGAGACCTCCGTGCCATTCTGTAGTCACAATGTTTTCACAAAACACTTTGGTGTTTCAGGTCATCCTTGCTCTTAAGAGTTGGGAAGTCTTTAGGGAAATATGCTTTTCCCATTTGCCCATGGGAAAAAGGCCAAATTGCATGTACAGTTTTCCTTCCCTCTCCTCGATGTGTCAATCTTGAACTCCACTCAGAGGTTGAATTGGTTCCTCTCTTTTCATTTATTATTATTTTCTGAAGAACACTTTTAATAACAACAGGCTATCTGCAGTGCCTCTGATTTAAGTAGCAACTATTGATTGACTAGTTAGAACTTCCGTGCTTTATGAATTGTTCTCTAGAGGTGACGAAATGGGGAAATCAATGCTTCAATTTGCTTTTATATTCCAATCCCTAGTGCAAAGTAAACTTTTTCTAAAGAATCTTCTGAAAGTGAAGGAATATTTTAAAGTACCAGCAGATTTTGTGGGTGTAGAAGGGACAAATTTATTGTCAGACGTCCAGTTTATCAAACATGGTAATCATAACAAAAAAATCAATAGTTTAAGCCAGTTACCAGAACTTACTCCAACTAGAGTTCTTTATTGAAGAAGTAGACCATTTTGTATCTCAGATTATTCTAAAAGCATTTTAGAAAGGCTCAAAACCAAATAGTTTGAATGAGTGGAGAAATACTCTTATTATTGTGGCTGGTCTAAAGCACCAAGGCACAACCTTCACTCCCCGATTGCTATTATTGCCATGGCAATATTGGCTTACTCTATTGGCCTAAATTCATGCAGGGGGAATAAAGTATGGATTTACCCACATTTGCAGTAAAAATACAGTGGAAAGTCATGATGTATAAGTGTAGAAGCTGCTATTATTTGAGTCACTATTACATTTTCTGGGAGCCAGAGTAGTACCACATGATCCTTCACATACCTTATCACAGCAGAAAACCTCTTTACACTGAGAATGAGGTACAGGATAAGTTAATCTTAATGGCTTATATTGATAGATTAAGTGCATATGTTTTGCCCATGCATCAGTCTGAATTCAAATGAACAGCTATACGCTATTAATTTTGTACATTTTGCTATAGAGTAGGTACTACATATGTTCAATACATTAAAAAAACATGTCATGTATAGTTTTCTGTCAGAAAAGAAAACAATGCACTTTGAGGTTTCTACATATTGCCAAGAATGTTTGGAATAAATGGACCCTCAATCTTATGAAACAGAGCTTTTGCTAAAATAAGAGGCATGCATGAATAATGGCCATACCAGGTAGAAGCAAATTATTACTCTGGTTTTAGAGTAGCCATAAAGTAATGATCACTTCCTCATTTCTGAAGAAAAAATGCTGGGGAGAAGGGTAGTAAGTACACAGCTATTATTTCAGCAGATGGGGCATATTATATTCATGGGTCAGATCTTGCACTAATGTAAAAACAGTGTCTCCATCAGCTTTAAATACCTAGTTCCACATCTTTTCAAGGTACAGTTTATCCTGAAAGATCAATAATTTAAACAACTGTTCATTATTGTGATGATTACTATGAAAAAAATTATCAGGTCTTGCTTAAGTGAACACACCTTCTATTTGTATCTGTGCTTATTATAAGGATTGTAAATGTTGGATATTCTAATGAAGAAGCAGGACTCTAAAAATCTTCATCATTAGTGAAAAAATTAATAAACCACCAAAACAAGATTTAAAAATAAAATCTAAGTGGTACTAGCAAAGAGAAAATTTTAAAAATCAAAATTAAACTAATGCTCACTATAAATTACCTGAAAAGAAATCTAGGACAATAAATATTGTAGGTAATAAAAGAAACAGCATTTCCTTCTTCCCTGCTCAATTCAGTTCAGAACTAATAATTACAATTACAGCTATCATCATAAAAAAGCATCATAGCTGGAAAAAAAAAAAGATTTTATATTCATAGCCAAACCTAAATTGTAAAGCTGTGGGTTGTCAGCCCCTCAGGCCAGGACCCAAGCTCAGCAGATGTAGCTTTGGTTCCTGCCATGTACTTCTGATGTAACCTCAGGAGACTTAGGTCCATATTCATATCTCCACCTTCAAGCATCGAATCTAAGGACAGGTAGAGTAGTTACATAGTCCTGTTTCACAAGGAGTATAAAGATGGTGAGATAAATTCCACAAGTTAGAAAAAGCCTAATTTTCTCACGTGACCTCTCCCACAATCGCAATGAGATGGATCTTCAAAGAACTATCTGTTCTCACTAGCAAGCAGGGAGACTTGTCCTGGGAGCAGGAGGATGTCAAGCAGGAAGCCTGAAGCCAGCAAGAAAACTGGGCACTGCAAGTGTGTGACCAAGCATCTATCTCAAGGGTTCCCAGTCATACCTCTATCTGTAAGAGACTACAAACATATTGTTCTTATTTTACGTCTTGATATTTTTTGAAGTTTCAAGAGGGCAAGGTGTCAGATTCTTTTCTACCACATGCTAGAACAAGAATGTCCAGTCTATGGCCCATGGTTTGATTGGCCAGTCAAAAATATTCCATCTGTTCAAAAGCCCACTTCATGTCACTTTCTTTCCAGAAGAGCTTCAAACATAGGTGAGACTTTAATTATGGCAGCCATCTTTATGCTAACTTCTTGCCAAAAATCCCTCTAGCCCCTCCTGATCACTCCCCTTTGCTGACACGCTTACGGAAAATTCACGAATCCAAAACCATTACACACCCAAGATGCCTGAAGCTGTATGAAAGTGAGATGGCTCTGCAAAATAAGTTGAATCCTGGTTTCCAGTCCCTGTTCGCAACACAGCATAGACATTTTCATCCTGTTATACATGCAAAAGCAGATACTGCAGATGGGTCCCAAACTGAGGTTTTCTCCCTTATGTAGAAACCTTTACATCAGTGCAGCAACAGAGTACACTACTTACCTTCTTACCCTTGCTTTTTCTCCAGTCTAATTAATCTTACATCGCTGATGTCATGACAACCAGATTCAGTGATGGAACAGCCCCTTCATAGTCTTGCCTTGAACTTGATACTGCATTCCCATGGGATGGGGTCAGATCTTCTCAGAATGGGGAAGGATTATTGCACATATCCCTCCACTCCACTGCATGAGTACTCTGGCACTGGACAGCTTTGGGCTATGCACAGCAGAATATGTCCTGGTTTGGTTAAGATATTAATGACAATCTTTTTGGTCATGGAAATGTGTAAACAAACTGTACTCAAGCTCAGGAGAGCCAACCACTCAAGTCATTCTGGGAAATTATTAGATCATCCAAAAGAGTGCAACATGAGCCCAACATGACTAGTTTTTAAGGTTTCTCTTGTCATTCAAACCCTGTGCAGGTTGCAGGGTTACTTAGACATGATGCTTCACTTCTTAGGTGCAGAAGCCTCTGCTACAGTGCCTGAAGAATTTTTTTTGCCTTCAGAGTATATTTAGTGACCTGAGGTACTTTCAGGCTTTATGCAGAGTGTTAGAAAGCAGTTTGAATTTTCCCTTGAGATTTCAGTTTAACTGCTCTCACCCACCTTTTGTGGGTACCCATTATGGTCCCCAGATGCTGCTCCAAAAGGGTAACAAGTCTCTCACAGGTGCCACATCTATAGCAATGTCTCATATGTCTAATAACATGTATTGGATGTCTCTGTTTAGGCACTAAGCCACTGAAGAGTGATTAAATCTCCATTTCATTGAAATTTAGGCATTTGGATGAGAATAGTAATTCCAAAACTGTAAGGAGGTTTTCAGAATAAGCTTACTAAGGTTTAGTTCATGCTCCAAAACTAGAGTGAAACAGTCACAGAAAACAGTTCTCTGTTACTTTCACATGCTACCTAACAAATCTTCATAGGATCTTGGTCAGGCCGGAACTATTATTAATGTATATTTATCCTCGTATGGTAACTAAGGCAGAAAGAATTAGTCCAACATACATAAATTGGCTCCTAGAAATGTTATCCATTTATTTATCCTTACAAACATGTATTTTGCATGTATCTACGAATAACAATCTAGATATCCTTGTTAGAAAATGTTGGAGTAAGAAACCTGTTCAGAATCACACAGCTGACTGAAATACTGGATTCTCATGGTATAGACTGACAACCCACATATGCTGGGCCAGTTACCAGACGATGTGCTGTTACGCTGGTCATCATAATGGTATCCAGAGTAAATGGATAAGAATATCCTGCATCAGCTCCTGAAGTTGAGAGAGTAGGAAATTAAAAAAAAAAATAAATAAAGGAAAAAAAAGAAGACAAACCAAAAATGGGTGGAAAAAAAACCATACAGAAATTACAGCAACTTTTCTTCTGTGATGTAGAAAAATGTTCTTTTTCCAATGTGCTTATTACCTATGTTTTGATCCCAGTGTTATGTTATTACTGAGCCTGGGGAAAAAGGATTTGAAAGACTGCAGTAAACTATCTCCATTAGAGTTAAATGTGTTTTAGGGAGCTTGTTTCTATTACAGAAACAGAAAGGAGGAATGTTTTTTCACACGGGAGGTGTTGAAAGGCATGTCTGGTCAGACATGCCAAGTTGTATTTATGAATACAGCTGGCCTGATGCTCTGTTGAGGAAAGCACAGAGAGCTGCAGTGGAGGTGGTGGAGCTGTGCTGTGTGTACAGCCAAGAGAGGCTGCTGAGCACATCTCCTGTTTTGCTATGATTCAAGCAAACAGTTAAAATTTTTAACCTCTCATAGAAGTGCCGGGTCAAGATCATGTGGCAATCAAAGGGATGGCAGCCCCTATAAGGGTCTATGTAAAAGATTTTTTTTTTTTTTTTTTTTTTTTACATTCAAAGAAAAATATTGATGGAACAAAAATTATTTTCAGGCTGAGGTGGTGTAGAGGCACATGAGCCTCAGGGAGTGCAGCCAGGCACCCTACACGCCCAGCAGGTCCCATGGGGATGACCTCCTTGCCCTGCCCAGACATACCTCTCTCAGGGCTGGGGGACTCACATGTTACACTTGCTGAGGATTGCAGGTGGAGAATCCAATGCCTCACAGAGTAAAGACAACTGCAGAGTGGTTTATGGCTCAGTTTTAGTGTTCCCTTCTTTTTCTATGGCCACCATTACCATCAGTAGTTTAGTGGTCATGTTCAGCAATGCTCTCTAACAGCAAGAGATTAATTGCCCACTCAGATACCTGAACAAGGAGCCACGACCTTCAGTACAAGAATAACACCAGCAGGAAAAGCAGCTCTTCCCCAGCGCCCTCCTTCTCACTCCTTTCCCTCCGCCCACTCTCTGTTGCAATAAGATTTCTCACTGCCAGGTAATCTGCAGAACTACCACTGCTTTAAAGTATGGAGGGTGGTAGAGCAGAAGGAGGGCATGCTATCTTTTAGCACATGACTATAGTCCAGCGGCGATAATCATTTCAAACTACCTAGGAAAAAATAAGAAGTATAATAATGTTAGTCAGGTAGCTTTTTCTACCTTATCAACACCTGCAGACACAAACCTGCACTGACAAATGCTACACCAGAGGGTAGGATAAGTGGAATTAGAAAATATTACCTTAGGAGCTATTTGGCTCCCAAATGTGATATGCAACAGTAATGTAGATAGCATGGAAAAACAGACAATAAGTACAGCTTTGAATTCAAACATGACCTTCAAAGAGCTTTTTCTTAGAAACACAGAGTAAAAGCCCTAAACCTTTGAAAGAGCATGACCAAACAATAAGCCCTCAACTTCATATATACCTCTGAGGATTCTTTCTCAATAATGGACTCTCATAAGTCTTTTATCACTTTTTTAAAGACTTTATTTATCAAATTTGAAAGATATCTTCTCTTTGCCCCATTTTTATCACAGTCTCGAGGTATCTTATCAATATTCACTCAGCAAGCACAAGCATATTTCTAAGCGACAGTACAGAACAGTATGTGATAAACTGGAACATTTTTGCAGCTCAGACCAATGTGCAAGATAAAAGCTTATAGGCTCCTGCAAAAGCAGCAGGGTTTTGGCTGAAATGTCAGAAGCAACTATTTTGTGGGGAGTGATTCATTAAGCTGACACTTCAAAAACTGGAGGAGCTGTTCCAGTGCTCCAAGATAAGTTTGAAAACCCCAGACTCCCTTGAACTGTAGGTTCAAAACTGGCAGAGTCGAGTAACCCTACTCTTACTCTTCTGAGTGAGACAAACTGTGCTTTATGAAGTTTAGGACATAATATTTCTTACGCAAGATTTCTGTAAAATGGAGTTGCGTTTGCAATTCACAGACAGTAGAGAGTCATGACAGTTTTTATGAGAGAAAGGGATGTTTCCAGACATTTAAGCCATATAAAACATCTGTAGCTGAAATATAAGACAAATGAAAAAGCTTGGGAGATAACCAAAGAAAACAACCTGTGAATAAGCAATCAAAAAATAATGTTGAAAGGATTAATTAAGCTATGTAAGGCCTTGTTAGTGGCCAAATGTTAAAATCAACCTGCTGATAAATCCTATACCAAATAAGAAATAAAGGGATAAAGCTCTGCTCCCTCTCTTAACTATAATACTCTACAATGGCTAGAAGAACAGCCAATGGAAAAAAAACTAATACCAACATTAAATTCTGGAAAGTGCATAAAGTTTTACCTTGCGCTAAAGGAGCAGACAGTACTTTGATTTAAGCATTCTCTGTATTCATCTGCTAGATAGCCAAGACAGACCATTACAAAATTGATCTAAGGCATATCATGATTCAGTAAAATGATTATTTTAGGACATAATTTTTGTTTATTACTCTTGACAAATTATTATGAGTTTTCAATGATGCAAATTGTATGTGTATTGACCAAAAAATCCCAAGAGTTATTCAGAGAGATATTATAGAACCAAAACTTGATACTGAAATGCATCCAATCCATTACAATAATTTTTTAGACAGTGTGTTTAGGTCTTTTGTCTATCATTTTTGCAGTGGAAACTGTGGTGGCCTCATAAAAATTAAGGACTAGCCCTAGATCCAATTACATAGTGCTAAACAGCTCAAAGCCTCCTGCTGTGATGATATACAACATTTTTCCCTGGTAGTGAGTCCTTTATACAGATAACACAAGACATACAGTATCACTGGATTATAGAACTTGTGAGGCCTTCTTATTCTGAGTAAAAACTTCAGCAATTATCTATGAGCAGAAGAGCCCATTTACTGCAAGCCTGTTAAATGCATGGGTTAACTCCTGTGCTTGGGAAAATTGGGGGTGGGGAGGAGGTGGCTCACTGGGGGTGGCAGGGCTGACCAATCTCTAAAAATCAATTCATGTCATCAACTTGAGAAAGGTAATCAAGTGCTACATCTACATTCCCCGAACAAGTTCTAATCTGCTGAAGGTTTAACTACAGTTGATTTAACGAGGCTACTCTGAAAACTAGAAAGAAGTTTGGGGATTTTATTTAAGAAACAGTAGATACAGGAGCAGACACTTGGGATTTGATAACTGAAGATGAGAAGCCCTTGTTAATCATGTCCTCCTGGAAGTCAATAATTAAAATCTCAGTTTTTCCTAAAGGAATTCTTCCCTCACTGTGCCTGCAAACAGTGCCTGACAATTGTCATATGACTTTCAGGTTAAATGTTTTAGTCTCTAGGATAATAATTTAATAGGTCTTTTATTCTTCAGAAGTCTGCCAAATTAATTATTAGAGATACATGAAAAGGGGCATTTACTGCAGAATGTATCTGCTATAAACAGCTTGGATCTGTTCTGGCTTTCAAAATAGATTTAGCTCTCTCAGAGTGAAAAAGTTGTTCTGTTCTCCTAAAACACCCTTTTAGAAACGGGTGGGTGAGCACATCAGCACAGTCCAGGAAATTTTAGTTTGGGGAATACATTGGTTCATGGGTTTTGGTGACTGTGTAAATTCTTTCAAAATACTGCTTCTATCAGTAAGCAAAACCCAAAACATACAAGAAACAGTGGCATCATGTATAACTTGAGTTTAGCAATAACGGAGCTGAGCCATTCGTAGTTCCTATATAAATGTTTCCTACATGGATTCTGCCATTCTCAACTTGTTAAATATGTAACCAACTTTGTTTGGCATGAGAGAGAAATAAAGATGACAGCCATCCAACCACTGCATGTAGACACATGTGATAATGCTTCACACTGCTTACCAGGACTTCACAAATAGTTTAAAGACATTTTTATTTCTTGTTCTTACCTTCAAATATGTCCATTGCAGGAAGAAACAATAGGGAATTGTTGAATTATTGGTTTACGGAGTGTTCTCTTGAAACTATCCTGGGTTCTCACTGTAATATAGGAACCTACAGCTCACTCCTCAGCTGCTATCAAGGAACCAATATAATTACAACATGAAGAATAAAAAAAAAATAATAAAACAAATAACAAATCAGTTCCCTATTGATAGCAATAGGCAAATGTCTTTCCTCTGCATTATTTCAGGTTCTTTCATAATATCAGTCCATTATATCCAAGGCTACTTTTAAAAGGTTGTTGGTAATAAAGACAACCTCAAACCAAGTTCCTTTTTTTTTTCATAAAGATTGCTGTAAGCTATATATAGTTTTCTTTTGATTATCTGAGCAGGAAATAAAAATGCAATAAAAAAAAAGGAAGAACAGCAAAATCATGTACACCTATTTTATTTTCCATTTCTCTTCTCACTTGTTATTTATTTTCCCTTATGGAGGCCACCAAGGTTTTTAATATATTTGAATCACATACTCGCAGTCCTCCAAGATCATTGACCATTGAGGATTCATCTACTTCTGCTTTCATACTGGATATGGTAATGTGAATGTAGATTTCTGGTGCTGTGAAACATACATTTGATTTCAGCTAACTTTGCTTTCAGACACACTCTTGAAAATTAATTCATAAAGGAAAGTGCACACCCACTACCCCTATTTGAGGTAAGCCCAAATCAAATATACAGATCCAACTGAGCATACTTCCAACTTGGAGAAACTCCAGAACACACTGTATTAGATTTTTAGTACACCTTCCACTTTCCCAACTCTTTCTTTTGGGTTTTTTTTTTGGGGGGGGGTGTTTGTTTTGGGGGTTTTTTTGCTTGGTTTTGTTTTTTTTGCACCTCCATCAGGGAAATTGCTTATACTGTAAGGATTATTCTCTCCCAATAATGTGAATAGTTAGTTTGACAACAGGGTATTTAATGTACTCACATCAGCACATCATAGTGGGAAATGTGTGGCAAATAACCACATGGGGTTAATACATGCTAGCTTTGATGATCTCAAAACCAGATATTCAGCTGGTGTTCATCTGAATGCATCTCCACTTCATTCTAGGAAGCAATGCCAATCTATATCAGCTGAGAATTTGGCCTTTCATCTTCTTTCTTTTAAAAAGCTAGAGCAGAAACAGCTAGAATCAGTTCTTGGTAAACTTTTAATCTCATTGATATTAAATATGACCCCTCCTAACCAGACCCTTCATAAATTTTCAGAGACTTAATATTTTCTAAATATTTTTTCATGAGTAAATACTAATGACTTTGTGGCACCAGAATGGGAAATGAAAAAAATATGTTCTTGCATGGAAAAAGATGTGTCAGAAACACCAAATAAATTAATTCTGTCTTTTAAAAGGATTCCTAACTTTTTAATTTTAACAGTCGAGAAAGATACATGCCTTCTGCCCAGTCTGGAGTGAGATAATTACCTCCTACTATACCTGGGAGCTGTTCAAAGTGATAACCAGAAAAATGTTTTTTAAATTAAAGGCATACTTTGCAAAGAATGACATTTTGGGCACAATAGTCATTCATAGCAGACCTCAGCTTGCTTCTGAAATACTCAGAGATTTTTTTCTCCTAGCATAAGGAATTCAATGTATGTGAAGTAGAGTGAAGGTTAGTCTTGACTATGAGGTCCTATTTAATTCTGTGGGACCTCAAGAATGCTATTGCAGGCAGGTTCTGCAGGCTCCAGTGCAACACAGAATTCAAATGCTTGCATTCAGGAGAAATTGAAACTGTGGCATACAGAAATGAAAAAGACTAAGCAAATGTGTTATTGTTGCTATTTTGTCAAAGACTTAGAAGTTTTGAACAGGATCTTCTAGTAGTTGCTGCAACTCTGAAAAAAACCCATGGAAAATGCTGAAAGAAAGGAACAGCAGGTAGTAACCACTGGTGCCCATAAAGACACCCCATAAGTACAGGTGATATGGCAAAAGCCATGGGAACCAGAGAAAGTAGGAAACCAAACAACTGTGCCAAAAAGATCTGGAGTGACAAACTGAAAATAACCCCTCAGAGCAGGACCTAGGTCCCCTTGAAAGGTTGTTGAGAGAAAGGCAAAATTTATAATCTGATCAACTCTGTCTTAACCTGAACTCATGGAAAAAACCTGAATTTAGCCAAGCTATGAGTTAGTGACCATTAGTTTGCTATTGGGTTGTGAGCTTGAAAGTAAAATATTTGCTTTTAATGTGTTGCTGTTGTAGGCAGGCTACAAATATAATGAGGGAAAGTGAAGAGAAAAGATCAAGATTTTTAAGAGAGACCCAGTTCAGATTAAAGGGTTTCAGAATTACAAGCAGATGATATGTGAATAAGCACAAAAGCGATTTAATGTTTGCAGTCACATTATAGAGAAAGTGGGTAACATATGTCAAATTGCAGTCAGCTCAGAAAATTTCAACATCTCTGAAGTGCTCACTCTGACTGTTTACAAAGACTTACGCATGAGCAAGAGTATGTCATTTACTCTTGTTGATAAATTGACTCTTCAGCTGCAAAACTGCCCTTTGGCTGTGTTTAGTCATCGTTACTAAAGGTACAGACAGATGGCAGGTGTCATGCATTTCAAGCAAGTGCATTCAAGTAATAAGAAGGTGAACTAGTGCTGAATATTGCTACTGAACAAAAAAAAACTATTCAAAGGATAAAAGAAGTCAGAGAAGATAGGTAGGTGGGTGGATGGATATACTACACAAATAATCCCATCCTGCTAAGGTAGAATGATGGGATCATCTAATAGAAGATGTAGATAGAAACTCAATTTTGTCTTCAGCAGGTTTTTTTTTAGCAGGACAAAGGACTTGAAGGCCTTTCATTTAGCTCCTTCATAGCATAAACATGTCAAGTATTTAATGTTAAAAAGATAATGCTTCTTCCCTGTCTCTGAAGCTTTAACTCTTGAGGTGAATGTGTTCCTTGATGCTTCCACTTGGGAAGAGAAATCGGGGAATGAGGTACCAGGTAGTATCCTACTAAAGACAAAGACAGCTGGAAAGGTAGGGACATTAAAAAAGTTATTTTTTATGTGTGATCAGTTCCCTCAGGTATTATTTAGCTTTTGATTATCTGTTTAATGTGTTAATGTAGGCAGTTTTTCTGTTTATTTGCATGACTATCTATGCTAGCACAAGTCTCAGACATTCAGAGATGGCAGTATCCACACAGAGGCCCTGTTTTGGGCTGCATTACTTTCTAAAAGCTTATTTCCTTGATTA
>NW_010336334.1:0-34259 GCF_000700745.2 Antrostomus carolinensis | reverse complement strand
GGGGGTTTGCCTTTATGAAGTGTTCAAATAACTGATGAAACTAATTTAAAATAAGTTACAAAGATACAGGAAAAGTTGCAAGATTAAATTGTCTTTTGGTAAGCACTGAAAGCAGAGTAAAGCGTGTAAAGATGGGCGACGCTTATCCAGATCAGCTTTAACGGATCTCAATAAAGCTTGCACTGCTGCAAATGATTAAGTTAAAATCATGCCAACATACTAATGGTTCTGCATATTAACACTGTTAACTACTCACAAGATTGAGGAGGGATTATTACCTGACATTTTCATGTCCTTCGTGAACTCCAGAGTGTGACAGTTTGAATTAAAACAAAGTTATCTCTGTCAGGAGAGGATGAAATAGAAGCGACAAATACTTAATCAAGCCAGAACTTGGGATGCTGAATTGGGGCTGAAGGTGATTACAGTCACTGGTGATGGAATGTTATCCACCTACGTGTTATATTGGTGAAAAATATTAAGTTATTAGTTTGAAATTTGTGAAGCGACTCATCCAAGAATCTTACATTATGATGACAAAGGAGAGATTTACTGTATTTGTATTAGAAAAAGGCTGAATATCTCTGCTTGGACTCTGAAAAGCACCACAACAAGAGATAAGAAGCTTAACTAAACCATGGGTAGAGGGGACACTAAAAAGCAGACCCTGGAGTTCAGTTTCAAGCTGAATCAGGACCAACACACAGACTGCTAAATTTTCCAAGCTCTTTCAAACTGCCTTGGCAAAAATCCTATCAGATTAACTGATTATTGTAAGCTTTCTACATCTCTTAATTAGTAGCAATCACATGAAATCAAGGAGTTCTGTCAGGTCTCCCACATTTGATAAAAAAAAATCTCGGGAGAATGGTTACTCCATGATACCTGAGCTAGTAAGTAGGTACCTCCTGTTTCTGGATCCAGTTCTGAACATGTACGAAATCTGCATTTTTTACGGAAGTGCTGGATATTTGAAATAAGCAAATGAGTACCTGTGAGGACGTCTTTCCCCACCCCCCCCACCCCTCCCCGTTAGTTATTTCCTATTAATCTACAGTATACAAAATATCTAAGGAATCCTTCTTATGTATTAAAATTAAATATATATATATGTTTGGGTGATAAAGAACAAATGTGTTCCTATGTCTCTGGCTGGCACTGAGACTGGTACAAACAGCATTTGATTCTTGTTGTTTTTTCCCCCTCAAATATGCCCATCAGGATTTTCTTACCTTCGGATTTTTGTCTTTAATCCTGCCAAAAAATGCAATTCCTGCGGTTCACAGGAAACCCTGAGTGGTATATTCTGTAACAAAACTTCAGTCTTCGTCAGAGCTGTAGAAAGTGGATGACCTCTTCTGTGTAGCTGGAGTGCTGCTGACCAGATGACTCACGGAGGAAGCACAATGTTGACACAGACATACAATGCCGTTAAAAAGATTCTGTTTAACAAATGTTTATTTACTCAGGAACTTGGTACCACATTAGCACTTTTGTTCTGACTTGGGATTCACTGATTATTTCCAGAAACCCTGACCATTACCAGAGTAACAGCATTAGAAATGCTTAAAAACAAACATGCGTTAGAGAGTCCCATATACAACTGGGCTGTCTGCTGGATTACTTAGCCATGCTGTGCTTTTAAAAACTAAATGAAGTTGGGAAAAGGTCCAGGAGTACAAAAGATTTGAGCCACAAGTTTTTATTGTCTTATCCACCAGTAAACACCTTCATCTAAGTGTATCTACTGTGCCACTTTGTTGACTACAGTTTGGCATAACAGTGGAGATGCAATAAAGCTGGTATTCTCCGAGTGAAAATTTGTGACTCAGTCATTGAAAGCCTGTGTGGTTTAAGCCATTCAGTTTGTGTTTCTAGTGAGGTGTAGGTGTTCCTTGTGTTCTCACAGCATTTGGAATGAAGCTGTAAGACACAGATGAAGGAACCTAGTGAGCTAAAGAGAGATATTGTAAATACTGTTTCTCCCACTTGGGGATGATTGCATGTGCCACTATGCGAAGAAATATTTCATTGGTATTCTGCAGGCATCGCAGGAAAATGCTACTATTACAATAGCCTGGATCATAAACACAAAGGGGGAGAGGGAGAAAGGTTTAATTCTCATCTCCCAGTCCAAAGGATGGTACAAAACAAAACTAGGAAATAAGGCAATACCAGTCCAATTAAAGCCTATTGAAGTGAATTGAAAGATTTTAATTTATGTCAAATGGTGTTGGATCTGTTCTTTTGTGATTCTGTGCACCTATTTGTGGTGTTGGTTTTTTTTTTTTCTGGAACACAGCACCACAATAATCTTTATGCTGAAATGCATTCCACTCTATCATATTTTAGAGAATGGGGGTTCAAGCAACAGGGACATAATATTTCACCTTGCCTAAAAGATGCCCAAGGGAAAATGAAGGCTGGGTGGTCAAGACAAGTGGTAGTAGCTGTCTTTCATTGAATCTTGACTGTCTTGCAAAGCATGAAAATTCAATTTTATTTATGGATGTGAAGTTTTAACAAAAAAAAAAAAAAACCACCAGATTGAGCCTCCCTCAGGGGTATGAAATTAACCTATGGAACTATCACATGGCCTTTTATCTGCTTGTACAAGTAAAATTAATGTGGCACAACACACTTTTCCCTCTTCTGCTTGACTGAACTATTTTCACAGCAAACCAATTAAATAAGAAAAATCAAGCTAACAAACAGCATCCAGCATACTCTGTGATAATTTGTAGGACTCAGTATTTTCCTCATAGCAGACTGGCACTTTCTGAAAGACATAGCAGAACTCAAGCTTTCTCAAAATATGAAGGCTGCCCACAGAATAATTTTCTTTAATATTATTAGTTCTGTTTGAAGGTGTATCTTAACTAAGGAAAAGACCTCATATGTCATTATATATGGGCAAAACTCAAAGGTATGATCCTTATATTTGCTCAGCCAGTCTTTCCTTTTTTTCCCTAAGTAAAGAAGATAACACCCCAGTTTTGTTTTTGTCCTCCAATTTTTTTCAATGTCTAACATTCTCCTGAGGCTGGGAATACTATCCGCAATGGGGGCTTTTTTGTTGCAAAACCTGCAAGTTAGAGCAAAAGTGTCTTGTGCCAGCTGCATAGTCACTCAAGGTAAATAACTCAAAAGTGTTGGGTTGATAACTTTTAAACGTGTTATGCTAAGTACTACTGAAACAGAAAAGCATCAGGCAAAGCTAAGGAGATTGTGTGCAGTAAATTAATTGCCATCAGTGAATGTATGCAAGTCATTGAATAAATCATCAATGGAGTAGACTAGAATGAGGATGCAACAGATAGGAAATGTCCACAGACGATCAGATGGTTTCCTGGGGCATGTCTGTTGAGATAAGATTAAATACCAGTTCCCAAAACAAATCCTTGATGGCAAACCCTGTTCTACCTATATACTGAAATCTGAAACTTTACTTTAAAAAAAACCCTACTAAATATCTTAAATACCACCTAAAACTTCAGACATGACTACAAATACCTCCAAATGTGACTTTACAGCAGTATATTGAATCTAATCTGGGTGTCAGAAGAAGCCACAGAATGGGCTTTCTTTTGGCACAAAACTACTTACATCAGTTTAAGATGTGCCTGTAAAGCCACAAGCTCATGCTAAATTGATTTGCTTAACGTTAAATATAAGCCCACCTACAAGCTGCCCCCATCTAACTAAACTGAATTAAGACAAATTAGTCTGACTTCTGTCTAGTCACAGGCTCTGAGTACAAAGGCAACTGTGTATGTGGTGGAGCAGCAGCCACCAGTGTCCTCAGAGATTTCTCGCTCTGCTCTAAAGTGGCAGCTGAACTGCTGATTACCCTAGATAGCCAAAGAGTTATTAGCAAGGGCTGAGGGAAGTGTCTAATGACAGTCAGTGTCTTGATCTGCAGTTATTTATTAGAATTTTGGGCTGGACCATCCTTGTACTATTTTAATTGTTGAATGTCTTATGTGAAGACTGGAAATGTCTGCAGGACATGCTGGTTGGCTTCCTTAATAGCCTATTTAATCTCTTTTTTTTTTTTTTTTATGATGCACTGCTAAAAATATACGGACAGTAAAAATAGATGGCTTTTTTGGTTTGTTTTTACAGGCAAGAAGGAGCCTGTACAATGCAGAATCAAAATGTTTCCATGTCTTTAGTGATTGTCACTGTCTGATCTATAATTGCAAAGGCAATCAATACAGGCTGCCTCAAGCAGTACTCTTGAAGGAAGATATCCCTTGACAAAGCATATAGATCTAGTATATAGCTATAAAGAATTACACAGCTCGCCAATAGAGATGAAATTTCTATTGGCATGCATTGTTTTATTAGATGCAAATCGGTTTTCCATCTATGTGGCCCAATGGGATGAGTTAAGGAGAGATTTTCAGCCACTGAATTTCCTTGTTATTGTGACTTTAATGCAGATGGTGGGCACTGTAATAAAACTTTTTGAAACAAACCCCCTTGTTTAATGTTATTTAAGAAAGAAAATCTCCCTGCTGGAATTGTGTAATTTCTGTGACTGGGGTTGCATAGTTGGTGATGAGTTATGGTGGATTTCTCATCTCCTTCACAAAACAGCAGTAACATACATGATTAGGACTAAGTGTTCAGTGGTCACTTTTTAAATGTTTGTTATTAACAAACAGAGAGGCTTTCATGTCTTCCGCCTAGGAAGCATTTTACAAATATTAATTACATTTCAAAAGCATCATATTTGTGAGGTAGATAAGCATTAGGAACAGATTTACTAAAAAGCAAGGTGAGTTGTTCTTTTCTCCTGCTTAGCACTACCTGGTGTAGCACTTCCTATTGTAGCATGTCATGGGACATGGAGGGAGATATTCGGCCGCATCTGAGGTCTCAGAGACTTCAGCATGCTTTCCTTTTAAAATATAAAAAAATAAATTTTCTTGAAGAGAGGTGCAAAAGACACATCCTCATCCTACTGGAATACATAGGACCCTTGTTTTAAATTTCAGTGTGAAAAGATGGTGATTTTAAAAGGGTAGAATATACCACACCTAACTTCAGTACTCTAAAAATCAGCTGCTAATCATCTAGACTTTGTTCAAGGCTGGGATCAGGCTCACCACCCGGTTTTGAACCCTTTTTTAGGATAGGCAGGAGTTCTTTGTGTAGGTGGTTCCTCCTTATCTGACTCAGGAATATGTTTATATGACTAACTTATCCTAGACACTTAACTTTTAGACAGCTGAAGTTAGACAGTGTAAATGCCACCCTGAGTGGAATGCACACGTCCTAAAGACACGCATCCTAGCAAGCAGCATGGCTGGGATAGGAATTTATGAGTTTCCATTTCTCAATCTGACATTCAGTAAAATGTGTTATGAGGAACTCAATTATTATGCTAAAGATATTATGGAAACTGCATTATTTTGTTCATTTTTATTCACAATGAAAAAAATATTAAGTAATCAAAAGGATTTTAAAAATAACTCAATGGAAAAAAATTAAGTTGTCATTTCAATGTTATTTCAATGGATAGGGTTTTGGTAGCAGCCACACCATTATTTAATCTCTTCCTACCCAGCCATTGCTAATCCCCCTTTTTTTAACCCACTTAAGGCCAACTGAGCTCATGGCAGAGCCAGTGTTTGGGCAGCAGTGTGTGGGCAAGGGGCTGGAGGGAGGGAGGGAGTGCAAGAAGGAGCAAACTCCTTCAGCTCCCTTTTGCTGAAGCTCCTGTGTTGTAAAGCTACATCCAAGTGCCGCTGGTATTTCCTCAGCCACCAGCTGCATTTACCTCATAAAGGGGCTTGATTGCTTTGTTCGTTGAGCCTGGCCGCTTACTTGGCACACCCATCATTTTTAACAAGGATTGTTATTTTCTTTGGAGCCAGGACATCCCTGTTGGCAGCTGCTAACACCTTTCAGCCTAACTGTATCCTGCTAACATGCAGCTTTAAGTGTGGTCTGCATATGTATATGCAAGCACAGTCCTTGCTTCAAAATGTCTGCAACCTCACCATCAAACAGCATTAAAATCTGTGTGCTGCTCACACCCCGACTGTGAAGGTGGTTATTGGTACAGAGGAGTGCAAGCATATGCACAGCTCCTTCCATCTCACAGGTGTTACACAAATGCTGAAATTCATGTATGCTCCAGGTCTCTGGTATAATGAACATTCAAAAAGACTGCAGAGGTCAAACTTCAGGGCAGGCCTGTTCACCAAAATCTCAGAGCTGAGACGTGCAGCGTAGGAGAGTGCTTTCTTAGCATTTCAAACCTTTCTCACTCTCATGTCAGGGCCAAATCAAAACCAGACAGGGACACAGAGGGACTGAATATACAGCTCTGTAGTTAGGGCATTTATTGCAATACAATTTAAATGAAGACAAAGGGAGAGAGTGCCTGACACAACATCAGCAAGCCAGCAGCCCAGGGGTTCAGGCGTTGCCCTGGCTGAGAGCAGGGACTTGCACCACCCCAATCATGTGAGGTCTCTAAATCCTGGGCTATTGATTATTCTGCAGGCTTTGTCCTCACTAAAAAGTTTTCCTTTTGACAGATTGTTTTTTTCTTTAAGATGAAAACCTCTCTGTCAAAAAATTCCCAACCAGCTCTTTCACTAAGACAATCAGCAACTCAAATCAAAGAACTGCGATAACCCTGAACCTTAGGACTGAATTGCCTTAATTATATATTACACTTGATAGAGCAATCAGAGTTGCTTTGATTTGGGTTATGAATAGATAAGATCTGTGTGAAAGATTTTAAAAGTCACTCTGTTCCTCTTTCTTTCTCTCTCTCTTTTTTTTTTAATTGACATTACCTTGACATGTTCATATAAAGTATCATATTCCCTCCCTGACATGATTGAACTCTGTGTTGCTCACAGTTTTATCACTGCAATGGCAAAGATCCCTCTGTGTTTAGAAGAAGAAATAGAGAAAAAAAATCCTCAGCAAAGGAAAAAATGGATTTGGAGTACTGGTTTTGGTTTAAGTTTTCTCAACAGACTTTTATCTTGAAGCTGAAGTTCCTGCTCTACTTTTTGTCCTCAATATAAAAATAAAAATCTAGTAGAACACAAAATATTTATCTTATCTTTTCAAATAAAATTTAAATTTTCAGTTATCAAATACATTCCTTTCTTTGAAAACAGCTTCAGTCAGATCCTACGATTTGACTACAAAAGGATATGAGAATGCCTCTGTTCAACAGGGAGAATAAGATTAAAGCCCTTTACAAGAGGATAGTAGGTTCAAGGTGATAATGCATCGTGATTTTATGCCAAATAGAAGTAGCATTAAGAATTATTTCAAGGTCACAGTACTTGCTGATAGCCTGCAAACCATCTCTTTGCAAAACAAACCTGGTTTTAGTTACAAAAACATCAAAAAAATATTAAAAAGGGGATACTGAAGCATCAAGAGAATGTTAACCTGACAGCAGGTACTACCTTGAAAATGTATTTCTGACTCTCAGTCGTGGTATTTACAGGCCAGGTTTTCAAAATTGGTCTGTGTTGTTAACTGTGTCCAGTTTGCAAATGGAAGTTCAGCACATAACATCATTCTGGGCTTTACTCTTCCTTTCTCCCTCTCTCCTCTTGTACAACATTTTCCACGTTCAGAATTTCTGAAACTCGAGACTAATGTTTCTCATTTGGCACCTAGGTCTTATTGAGGCACGGTAGACTCACTGTGTAAAATTACGTCTGTAATACTGCTTTTAACCACGCAAATAAGAAGGCCCAGAAAGACCATCAGAGATGAAGTTAGAGGACTTCAGGCTAACAATAACATAAATTTTTATCAGTGCAATTAAAAACTAAGGACATTGCCAAAGGATGTGGTGAATTCTGCATCCCTTATCATCTTAAATATAAACTGCATGTCTTTCTGAAAGATTTTTCTTTATTTCAGCCACAAGTTACTGGGTTTGATGTAGGAAGTATTGAGCGGAATTCTACAGTCAGTGTTAAAAAGGAAGTTAGGTAATACACTAGGTTATTATAGTGGTCTCTTCTGACCTCAGAATCTCTCCAGAATCTATCTATAAATTCAGGACTAATTTATTAAAAGCCTGGCTGGCTGTTACAGGCAATGAGGTATTTCAATACTTCAAGGGTTCTGTGAAAAAGGACTGTTGCCAACATTGCTGACTGCAGTCAGCATTTTCTGAAGATCATAGAAAGTGAAAATACAAAATAAGCATCCTTCTGATTCATGTATGTTTCCCCCAAAATGCTTGCTTCCAAATATTTTTCATTATCAAGCAACAGCACACCTTAAAATTTGAAATAAAACATTAAAAATTAATATCTTCCACTAGGGTATGATACTTCTTCCTTGTCACACAAAATAGATGTCTAGGAAATATTACTTCTGCACACTAAGTAGGGATGCATCTCTGTCCGTGAAGATCTTGTCTATAGAAGCCTACTTGCCTAGGAGCACAGCCTCATCTGAAAATACTCAAAGAATCAGCCAATTAGAAAGCTATCAGTATTAAAAATTTAAATTTTCATTCAGCTTAGAGATTAAAAAATGGTAACTAAAGACTCTGGGGCCTGATGCCAAGACACAGTTTGTCAAGTGCTTTTAGACAGATCTAGGTCCGGTGTTAATATAATACAATCAGGCAGTATGCTGCTTGCTGCTGAGTTTGGTATCACGTTCATAAGCTGACTTCTGTAATTTTCATATTTTGCTACCACTTAGTCTGAAAAATGGAAATCGGAAATTACTATGGCTCTGTACGGCAACCTTCTGAGAAGACCCTGAGAGGAGGACTCATAGAAATTTGCCTACTTTCTAACCCTAGAGACAGGTAGACTAAATAGAGATGTGTGGGGCTTACCAGGGCACCCACTGTGGGATCTTATTTCATAGCACAGTTAACCTGGAGGTGTGAAACCAGCCCTTTTGTTTTCCCTTACTAATCTACAAAAAGGACTATCAAGCCTATGTTGAGCTGTGTTGCTATTCTGACTTAGCTAAGAGGGAACAAAGGAAACATATTCTATGGAAAAAACATTTAAAAATAAGCTCTCCCTCATTCTGTACAAAATCTAAGGGACAGAGTTTAGGTTTAGACTTTGCAACAGAAGAATATGCCCCTTTGGCACCTTGTGTGACTCTCTCTGAACTTTTGCCCAGCATTAATCCACTAAGCGCACTGTAATGAATTAGTGGGCAAAAAAAAAAAGACAGAAAAAGGTTTTTCATTGGTGGTTATGTGGGACTGCGTTTAAAGAAAGTAAGCAGTTCTTTCCATATGTTGAATGGCATTCAAGATCCACATGAGCATTTGTTTTTACCTTAGACATTCATCAGGAATGTGCTGGCAAATATCACAGGCAGAAAAATTGCTGGAAAAACTGGTCAGGGATTTCTATTATTCAATATGCTTTAACTGCTCTTTGCTGTAGCTCTTTTTAATTAAAAGCTATTACTTTGGCATCAGGGTGCTTCAATTTTACCAGAAATTGTGACACTAAATATACCATATATATTATAAGGACACAATCTACAACATATTAGCTCAGTGGTTGTATCCTTAAATGCCTACAAGTTCGAATATGACAGAAAATCTGGGTTAAAAGGGTTCCAGAACTGAAGCCTAGTCAAAGGGAAACAGCAAGAGAGCTTTGTTTTACTGCCTGCTCTGACAGGTCACTGGATTTTGATTATGCAGTCAGATACAGTATTCATCCCCTTGATAATGAAAGGTGGGTGGCTGGCTGGAGAGAAAAGGCACGCAAGATGGCTTTTGGTCATTGTCTGCGCTATTTCTAGTAATCCTCCTTGCTCTCTAACTCGTGTTCAGGAAGGATTTGGGCCCGTGGGGTAAATGGAATTGAAATCTCTCAAGAGGAAAAAATGATAAGGAAACAATGTGTACTTGCCAGCATTTTTAGGAGAAAATCTTTAACAAAAGAAAGAGCCTGTATTCTGTATTAGATTACTGCATCGCTGGCTGTATTGCTTTCACTGCTGCCTCACAACACCAACTCAAGACAATAGAAGGACTGTTACTGCTCTCCCGGCTCCTCACTGAAATT
The DNA here is from genome assembly GCF_000700745.2 of Antrostomus carolinensis. NCBI lineage: Eukaryota > Metazoa > Chordata > Aves > Caprimulgiformes > Caprimulgidae > Antrostomus > Antrostomus carolinensis. The sequence goes on along the minus strand of NW_010336334.1, from coordinate 24,204 downwards.
TTACCAGTTGGATCTGAATACTGCCAATCAAATGTCATAATAATGCAAATCACTCACCATTTAATAAATATATGTGATATTTATAGGGAGGTAAACCCTTAACTACATTTCATTTATGGTCTGGGAGAACATACGTGGTATAAGTGGGAGATAGATCAGCTGCTCTGTAACATACCTTTTTTCTCTTCTGTTTTTTAAGATCTACAGAGCACCAAGTCAGATTTCCAGACGCTCCTTCCCACTGTGAGTCCTGCATCTCAAACCTTCTGCAGCAGACGACATTACTGTAAAATTCACAACATACCATCTAATTCACAAGAAATTTAACAGCTAAGTTACATTAATGTTATTGCAACAGCTTCTTCAGTGGTACTGGCAGCCTACCACACTGGCAAGACAAGGTAGTTCCCTGCCCTGCTTTCCTCCCACCTTCTGTTTGGACAAAAGGTGTCCTGGCCTTCATGGACAGTGGCTTACCAGCTTTGAATCAAAGCTTCTGAGGAGCAATTACAATGGTCATGTTGGCACAGTGTGATGGGGCAAATTTTATATCCACCCTCACACAGTTAAGCAAAAACACAACTCAGCTGTCCACCTATGGACAGACACTGCTACATTGTGCAAGTCTTGAAAAGCAAGAAAGACATGGGCCAGCTAAGGTAAAAATGTTTCCCTTGTACACAAAAGGAGCAAATGTGTTTCAGGCTTATGCTTTGCATGGTCTTTCACCCTCCATCTTCACTCAACATCTTTCCAAAGGGGCTGCATTGGGTTCACTGAGCTGCCCTCGTTCTACGATGCCAGAGGCATAACATTGGGATGTGCTTCCACCAGAGCAGGGTGTAGAGCTCTCTTTGCCACTTGTATTTATCTGCCCAAATCTTCTCAATCAGTTTTACACTTGTTTAGCTCCAATCATTGTAGACTGTGACATTTAATATCAAATACTCTTCCAACATTCGCACATTAATAAACACAAACAGTGAATCCTCTCTCTGTTGTAATGATGATTTCTGGCATCATTTAAAAGTGCATATTATTATGCCAGTATTAAGAACTGGTACAGCTTCATGCAATGCTGGAATATATATCCAAAAACTAATTTACTTGAGTTGTAATGTTAGGATTATCCTTCTGTCTTTCATGGCTGATGCTTCATCTGGAGAATGCTTAATGTTTTCTTGTCAATGAGTGTTAACTCAAATGAATTATTCCAATCTGTTTACTTTGTCCCTTTCTGACAAACCTAAATTATAATTAAAAAGAAAAAAGAAATGCAGACAGCATTGAAAAACTAGTATGACAACATTGTGTAGATTTTTCTACTCTTAAGTCTACATCAATAAGCAATTTAACAATAGGAGAACTCTCAATGGGAGGCCAATAGATGAAATTATTGTAGAGCAGAGCATTGGACAAATTTTTTTCTTTGCCCATGTAATTGCATGCAGCCATCCTTGTGTGAAATCCCCCACCAGATTACAGGGTTTGTTGTATGTAAATTGAAGACTAAATGCTTGGTAGCACCTTTCAGCTCTGCAATGCTGGAAATTAGTTTTTTAATAGGAAATAAGATTAGCAATATTTTAGTCAACAAAAATGCGGAAAATTTCTGCATAAAGATGAGAAAATTATTCATGCAAACCAACTTTAAAAAACAAGAATGAACAATTGTAAAATTCTGTATACTATTCATAAAAATATCTGCACATTATTTTTTAAAGAAAGAATAGGATATTCAAACACAAATTATTTCTGCTCTGCTGGTTGTAGTATTAACTGAACTTCTGGGTAGCAACAGGTTGCACAATTTAGTGGCTTCTATTTTTAATATGATTTTATACAGTTCTCAAAGTAAGGAACAATATGTGCAAAATTAAAATGAACTGAGTCCAGATTATAAAATAGACTTTTGCAAACCATCAACCAGGCACTAAAACAAGACATTGCCATTTCCAGTCCCTGTTATGCTGCAGTTGATTAGATTAACCCTCAGTGAGTTTCAGAAGCTAAAGTGAGAAAAGACTTCTTAGACTTAAGCTTCCTCTGCAAATGCAAAAGTAGTTCGTTTAGCGTAAATTTGCCTTCCTTTATAGCCCATAGCCCAGAAAACAACAGGTCATGTATTAATAAATTATCATAAATATTATTTATAAACATTTATTAAAATAGTTCTTGTAGTTTGGGATGGACCACAGAGCAGAGCCTGAATGTACCATACACTGAGAAAAATGAGGAAGATGTGTGTTATGGGCAGGAACCAACAGATGGTTGAAGGAAACAAAACATACATTATCATTAGACACAAAGTTTTAGGCAAACACATTCCTGTTCCTAAGAGCCTACTGGCTTTTAATAGCCTGGCTACAGCTGAAGTATGATGAAGCTTTGTGCTTACCCTAAGGAAGATATAAAATGTGTACCCAGAAGGGGGTCTCAGACTTCAGCAAGTTCTAAGTGGGAATAAGAACTGTATTGGTGGAGCAGTGAAAACTAATGAATAACTAAATACGAATAACTAAACTTTCTCCAGCTTGCCGAACACAAAGGTGATAACTGTTCTGGGCTCCTGGCAGAAGGCTGTAGCTCCTCGAAATCTCTTAAAATTCCTCTACATAGTTCTTCAGCTTCAAACAGTGACCATGGGAATGTATGTCCTATTGCCAGGAGGAAGAGATTTCTCTCTCCCTCTACAAAAGCTTTAAATAATTAGCCCCTTAGTTAAATGAAGAGATCATTTTAACTGCCAAAGGTAGCAAGTTCCCAGCTATTACTGGTTCCAGCAACATGCTCTGTACTTACAAGTGCGAATGGAATTCAACTAAAATGCGACAGTCATGCACCTGTTGCAAAAATCTATATAAACCAACTTTAAAAAAGTTATTTTCACGCTGAAAAAAAACCCCAAATATTTACTAGCTCTTACTGATAATGATAGTATTCTGTTCTATATAGAATAAAAACTAAACACAGTCCCAAGGACTGACAATCTAAACACAGCCCAGGGAAACACACAGAGGAAATAACAGAGGGATAATAAAGTTGTTTTACTTATTGCTTTGTTTGTTAATTCATGTCTTACAGGCTACACAGTAGACTGAATCTCTAGGAGGATAATCTCTTGGAGTTTTGCACTGAGGTTACTGCCAGCTAGTTTATCCTTTTTTTTTGCCTTCAAGGCATACCATACACCAGTGGCTGTAATGGTGACAGTAGTGGAAGGCAAGCGGAGAACCTTTCTGCTCACTTTTTACTCCTTTTCCTCATTCTTAATTTCTTTCCATATTTTCCCAAGACAAAGATTACTCCAACAAGCAAGCGGATTAAAACTGGATAACTGCAGCTAGTATCACCCACTGCTGTCATCCCTGCCTCTCTGACAGATGTCACTGCAGTTTTCAGCTCAATGTATGAATGTAAGCCCGTCTCAGACCTTGGTTGCTGTAGGATGCGCAGCTGAAAACAGTATTTTGAGAGCTGTTTTGCAAGGGAAGAGGGTCCTGCATCCTTTGGAAGGGCGCAAGCAGCTTCCTCTTCCATCCGTCTGTCTTTAAACCACAGTCACGTCTGTCTGAGCTCTGAAACCATCAGCCATTCAGACAGAGAGTAATACTTCTAAGGAATTAGTATCTTTTTTTCTTTTTTTTTTTTTTTTTTCACAGTAGATAGCATGCAGTGGGTATAAATATTGTCAAAACTTTCCTTAACTTTTTTTTTTTCTCCAAAGCTCCTGGGCTTGATGTTTTTCTTCACCTCATTCAGACAGTACTCTGCACAGTCCCTGCAACTGCCTGGGAAGTGTGCGTTGCACACAGAATAGAAATCAAAGCCATATTCTTTAGTCTGCTTTTGTGTAATCCTAACACAAGCTTCCAGTCTCAATTTTAAAAATGTGATTAAAGTGTAAATTACAAAAGATAACACTATTCCCAAGGACAGAAAAATATTAAAATAAGTTTGCAAAGCTAAGTGAGAAATATCAATCACTGGCAAGAAGCAGCCTAGGATACGAATGAATTGCATGTCATTTAGAGAAACAAATAAATGCAACAGAATTAATCAGCAGATGTAAAAGAGAAAGTGTGATGCTGATACAAAATAGAAGAGATATACAAGAGGGCATGAAACAATAATCATGTGCATCAAATCATCAGCTGGTTTCTGCACAGATGGGAAAAACTCTGAAGAAAAGCGACAAGATTTTTTAAAGAGGGTTTCAAGCTGGACATGAATTAAAGGCAAATGAATCCAATATGTGTCCCCCCCCGCCCCTGCACACACACAAACCCCCCTTTCATGAAGTCAGTCCCCCATCCTTGCACTTCCTCTGCCAAGTTAGGGCTGAACTTTAAACTGAGTCTAGAAGGCCAGGGTGTGGTGGCACAACAACAGCATAAAATATAGATGAGGTTTTTTTTCTGCGTTTGCATTCCTGACCGATTCCTCACAATTCCTATAAACTAGACTGAGGACTCAGGAGAGAAAGATGTAGAAACAGTCAGGCACAGCAAATAGAATTAGGAAATATTTTGGAAATAGACTTACAAGCCAGGACATGCAATAGCCAAATTCACTTTAAGTCTCAACAACGCAAGTTCAAAGGTTTGAATTACTCAAGAATATCCCGTGTTTAGCCAACACTGCTAATCTGGCGTATCTCTTCCTTGTCTGGCCAAGGTTTCTTCCCTTCCCTTCTCAACGTTCGGAGCACAGATAAATACAACGTTACAGACACTCACAAAGAGAGTGAACGTGAGTGAAACATCAGCACAGCTTTGAAAGGCAGGCCATATATCTACAGTCATGGTGGATTTAATTTTTGTTTTGTTGCTCTTCCTGCTGTTTGCCAGCAATAAATGGCAATTGTACTTTCCGACCACGTTCAGCTGGGCTCTACGCCATTTTTTGCTGTTTTAGATGGCAGAGTTCTCAAAGACATATATTAAACTATCTGGCCCATGCAATAATTCACCAGGGCTGCACTCTTGTTTTCAAGGAGGCCCTATAAGAAGAGGGGAAGTAGGCTTTTTTAGAAAGGCAGCAGTCTTCTGCATTAGGAATAGTAAACTTTCTCATGGAATTTCAATAGCATTAACAAACTATTTTGATAAAATACCATCAGGCTTTGCAGACGTTTTTTTTTAGGGTTTCAACAGAGAAAAATGTGCAAGCTTTACGCCCACTCCTCTATGTTGTAAGCTCCCTTACAGTCTGTCCTGTGACCATTCTTAAATACACTAATGTTACAGAGTTAATATCATAATGGTAATACGTCCACAAACAAATTACTGCAGTAATGTAGTTAGCTCAATTAACTTTTGAATCTATTCACTATGCAGAACTAAAGGTCATTTTCTATTAAAACATCTCCCTCCCACTTCCTTATCGCCCTTTGCAACTTATGGGAGTTAATATTAGAAATCCTGTCTACACTGGGTCAGGAAGAAGACAGGATGACGAAGCCAGAAAAAGACCTTATTCTTTGTTAACATAACACAGACATGGCCCCAAAGAGAACATCTGCCTTCTTTCATGAACACATCTAATTATGGCAAATTGTTAACACCTTGAAGAGGAGTTTCATAGAAGGGTAAACTGTAACATATGCCATCTTCACATGTAAAACATCCCGTACCTCATACTTTTCCAAACATATGCCCTTTTTCCTACAGCAGTTTATCAAAGACCTTCTTTTGAAAAGGACTTCAACCTGTTTTCCATTCCTGCGGATGCATTTTTTAGTGCTTGCAATTATTTGCCTGTCCAAACAATTCCATAGAAACATTAAACTATGTAATCTGGGAGTGCAGTCAGGAGATGAGGCAGCAAGGCCTGCAAAGCTGCAAATGCAATTATTTCTCCATTTGCAACTGGAAGCCACTACAATTTAGGCCTTTTGCAAAATCATACCTTTAGTTTATTCCGGCACCAAAAGCTGCGCGTCCACCTCGCAGCTCTTGCTACTCTTCCCCTTGAGATCCCATACTAAAGTCACAGTGAATAATTTGACACTATTATTGCCATGGCAACAGCCTGATGTCATGCATATACAGAATTATGATTGACATTCCAGTAGTATCCAACAAAAGAAAGAGGGATAAAACCAGACACAGCTCCAATACTAATGGGGGAAACAGTGTCACTGGCACTGTAAATATTGCTTTATTAATAAATCTGCTTTCTCCCACTTTTACTACATCAACATTCCTGTGAAGGGCTCCCATCTGAGCCTAAAACACACACTCAGAGCAGAGGGGACTTCCTCACACGTGCCTGGATTTGGCCAGAGCACAGCGGGTGCCCTTCTTCTGCCAGCACTCTCCTTGGGGAGAGGACTCTACACTACAGCCCAAAAGATTTTTGCCACAGAGGTTAGACTAAAGAATGTGTCTTTTAAATGTCACAGGTATGGCCTAAAATAACATAAGGCATTAGATTGAGTGGTTTTTCCCTCTGAGGATCATCTTCAGGTGTTCAGCTGGGCTATAAATATTTTCTTTTTTTTCTTTTTCTTTTTTTTTCGATGTTTGTAAACGCTCACAGAAAGACATACGCAAACCATTAGGAATAGGATAAAATAACATCTGTTAAATATTTTTTAAACTCAATGTCTGCAGCAGTTCTCATAAGGGTCTACAGGCAATACCAAGACAAGGATGGAAATAGGCTTTTATTCTAAATTTCATATGTACACGGAAAGCTGTTTTACACAGTTTTGTAAATTCTGTGTAAAAGAGCTATTGTCATCCAATGTCACTGTGCTTACACTAGTAACAACTTTCAAACATGGAGTACATTATTAACAACAAAAACCATTAACAAACAGGCATAAAAGACACAGATATGTGTGCTGATATTTCACATATATTCTCAAAACAAGTTGACGCAAAAATAAAATGTGCCAGTAAAAAAAAATAGGCATTTTTTTAAATCACGCAATACATGATTTTCTTTCTTGCTTTCTCTCTTTCCTTTTTGTACACGATATGCTGAGATCCATTCTCAAGTCTTTTCACATCGGGATTTGCAGGCACTTCAGCAACCCAGGCATATTTTTTACAATACATGAAGTTCAGACCAACAAACATAAAAACAGCGGCTGCAAAATAAATTCTCATATCCTATATGCACATTCAAATATTACTCACTGCTAGAGCAATCTTTTTTGCTTTACTTATTTTTGGATACTGACATGTTTTCAGTACGATGTGTAACAGTTTGTCTCCACTTCTCTCTCATTCATATACTTGAAGTTTTATTTTTAATGTAGCATCACGATGCAACAATGCAGTATATGGAAGCACAAGGCAATTGTCCACAAAGCTTCAAAAACTGTAAAAAGAAGAAATTGTTTTCTTTTCATTTTTTTTTTTGATCCAAAGAAAACCTTTGATTTCTTCTGCTCTTGCTTTAAGCTGTCTCCAAAATGGGATAATACCCTCCCTAGTTCTCTTCCTAGACACAACTTTTCATATGACCAAATTAATTTAGAAATAAAGCGAAGCAGAACTCAGTCGTATGTTTGTTCATAATTTCCTATCTTTAATAAAATAGTAAAATATACTTGTCAAGGGCTTGGCTGTGACTGTATACAGAGACTATTTATAAATAGCCTCTCTCCATTTATTTCATTTGTAACGGACTGTGTACTAAGATTATAAGGCAGTTGTAACAGGATTCTCAGGATAACTGAAAGCTTAATATGGTTTTCCTCATGAGTCAGGATAAAGGCTTTTTTAATAAGCTCAGAGTGGGGAGAGAGAGAAAAAAAGAGTGCATATGTGCATAGTAGGAGAAGGATAGATTTTCAGCATATAGTCATTTAAATACTGATCAACGAAGACTGGTAATGACTCTACCATAAAATATCTTAGAACTGAGACTGTGATCCAGAGTAGGGCTAAGCCTTACTCACTCAAGAGTGATATGTAAACCCTCCTCCTGACCAGAGAGAAATAAAAAAGGACATGTCAATGCTTCCTTCAATCTCAAATTCATTAATTTTATGCCAAAAAGCTGCATGTTGGTGCAATAAGTCACTGCAAAATAAAACACATTACAACAAATCCTAGTAATAAGCCATTGACAACTACTGGACTGGGCTACGGCACTCGGTATGCAGGAGCAGCATTGCTCACTTCTGCTATGATTGTCAAATGGTGGAACATCCTTCCATGAATTCAACACTTGAGACAGAACGGCAAAGACATAAGGCCCACCAATGCTTTACCCATATTTTTAAAGGCACTGAAACAGACAACAGATATATTCCTTTGTACCATCAGTTAAAAAGTTTTCAAAATATAAGTCTTTATATGAAAATGTTCCTTATTGCATGGTAAGTTGATCTTCAATTTCTTCACCTCAAGAATAAAATGGTCTTCCCTTTTCTGGTGTTTGTAATCTGTTCAGCCTGGCTACCTGAGATGGTGAAGGTGGTACATCTTGCCTGAAAGGACCTTTAGGAGGGGTATAATTAGGGTCTTGAATTTTTTTATATGAGTCATAGTTGCTAGGCCCCTCAGAAGAAGTTTTTTTTTTCAGTTGTTGTTCTTTCCGTCTCTGCTCTTGACGGAGCAGTTCTTGTGTTTCTAGCATTACCCTGGCATTGAAGCCATGTCCCCCCATATAGCCGTTCCTCGATCCCTGGTAGCTGGAATATCTGGGATTTTCCTTTGCAGTCTGGAAACCTTCACCAGGGGAATAGCTCTGCTCCCAGGAGTCTTGAGATACAGAACTGGCATTTTTTCTGCTTTGCCTGGAAAGAAAAATGGAAGAGGCTTTTAAGATGAATGTTCTGTTTCTCCTTCTCCTGCTATTGACAACAATCCCTGAAAAGAAAACTGCTTCTGCAATACCATCAGGTTTCCTCCAGCTATAGCATTCTCCAGAAGTCATGTTCTCTTCTGTCCCAAAGAGGCATCCTGCCTCTTTTGCTGGAAGAGCATTTCCTATAGAGTTGAACTATATTTCTAGGCCTCTCCAGGAGGAAAATCCATCCAGTGCTACAACAATCATCATGTTCTCAAAAAAAAAGTGCCACAATTCAGTTGCAGACTAGGAAAGACCATACGCAATGCTCTGCTTCCTAAGAAACCAGATATCAGCCAGCACTTGTAAAGCCACTCATGAAAGATTTGAACCTAGTCTCACACTTGATTAAAAATGCAACAGGCAGATCTTTAAAACACTTGCTCCAACACTGCAAAAAATCAGAAGATAAAGCTCATTATTGAGAGGTAGTTACACAGATGAGAGCTTCTTCCTCCCATTTCCAGAACTAAGGAATTTGGTGATATCAGGACTGTTTCCCAGTTTGCTATAGCTTTCATAAAAGAAAAGGCAGAGATAACCTTTATTGCTCTTTTTTTTTTTTTTTTTTTTTTTTTGACTCCATGAGGAAGATAAATAAAACAAATACATATAGGAATTACAAATTCTTATCTCCTTTCACAATAAATCATCACATTATTTTGAAGACAGATTATGGATTTGAAATGGCTTTAATTTGCTATCAAGATGCTAGATGCTTTTATGAATTGAAAATAAGATTGGTGATGATGAAGTAAAACAATTTTGTGCTTCAGCAAAAGAGATACCCACTTTGAGATTAAAATTAGTGTACGAGACTCAAGCACTAAAACAAAATATATTGCGACTTTAATCAATAAGAAAATCATTTAGAAAATCATATATGGCTTGGTTTTTCACATCAACACATGTGACTCAATGTGGCCTCATCCGATTAATATGCAGTGGAGAGACAGGAGACAGAGAATTTTTCTACCATTAGTAAAGGTAACGAGTCACCTAATGTTTTTGCAATCATCCTTCTACACATATAATTTGAAAATGACCATATTCACCTTATTTCATAATAGATTTTGAGATCTCTGGATGAAAATTGTTATTCAGGAGGAATGTAGATTATTACAGCATAAATTACAACATAATGTAAATTCTTATGCAAATTTTTATAGCTGTTCTTGGTATTTGCATATCCAACTTTGCCAAAAACCCAATGTTTCTGAGCCATGTTCTATCACTCCCTGGAACAAGAGCAAATTGAACTAACCTCTTTAGGATACGAAACTCAGATTGCTGATCTAGAGCAAGATAAATTTTAAGTACTAGAAAATTAACTTGGAGTTAAACATTGCTTTTACAGTTTCATGTGGGACAAGAGGATGACTAGTTGAACTGATTTAATTTACTGTTTTCTGGTACTTGTTCAAAATTAGTTGGCCCACTTTCCTTGTCTTTCTGGGAAGATCCTTTAAAATTGACTCAAGAGTTTATTTGCCTTCAGTACTAATGATTTGAATGTACAAAGGGAAAAAAAGGAGGGTCCTAGAGACTATACAAGATGAAAAGCAACAAAGCTCAAGAATGAAGCCAGTGCACAAACTTTAATCATTACAAATCCACAGTTGCAACATTAAGCTTGGGGCCCAAGTTTCAGAGCAAGTAAGGTTTCTTTAAAGATCAGTCACAGAGTTACAAACAGTTTATAATGCCAGAGAACTGGACTTCCCAGCTTGTTATAGGAGTTTCCTGGTATTTACAGCACTCAACTTTAGCCCAAGGTCCTGAAATTCTGTCTGCTCTCAGCACAGCTTAAATACCCAGAGTGCTCAAAGTCATGAAATTACCATTATTTACACAGTAACATGCATTGCTAGCTTGCTAGTCATTTCTCATGTTGAAAACTGCACTAAGTGAAGTTCTCAGCCGCTCTTTTCAAAACAAGCATTTCTATAATCTGGAGTATTATTTTCCAAATTTATTGTAGATTAATTTTCTCCTTAGCGTTGTTAATTTCTGCCACTGGAACTGCATTACAACTGACTTCCAAGTTTTAACTGATACCAGCGATTGAGCAGAACAGGGTAAGTGAGTTTTAAGAATCATAGTTTTACAACTAAAAATAACCCCCCCACAATTTAAAAGCAACACTACCATCTGTGCTTTTCCACTGAATCTCTGCATTGCTGAGGCAAGCAAAACTGAAAGATAAATTCTCAGTAAAAACAATATGGCATTAATAGGTGTGGTCACTTCAGAAGGAAGGTAGACATAGAAGCAAAAGGAATATAAAGATTTTCAAAATGACAAACTAACAATCTAAGAAAACACAGCAACTTTACATTTTCAATTCCCTCTTTGCAAATTTAATAGAACCTACACTGAAATATGTTATAGCATGTGAAAATCTGAAAGATCTGTTTTATTTTCAAAGATGTTGGTAGGATAAGAGTTCATGATTAGATAATTTTGATTATGAAGCTTGAATTTGTTTCCAAAAAAAGAGTTAAGAAACACTTGGTAAAACACATGCTGTCACAATTTTTTTTTCCCCACATCATTTCCATACACGGCACAGAAAACAATATAACCTTGTTGGAAGGGAATTTGACACCAACCTCAGGTGTAAAAGATTCTTCATTCAGCCACTGACACCGATATTTGAAAATGCAGACTAGTTGCATAACGCTTAACTATGAGTGTTAATTTTCAATACAAGTTGGGCAAACTTTTATTAATTCTTAAAGCTAAATATCAAGTAAAAGACATTTTATCAAACATATCATTTTAAAAAAATCTAAGATTCATCTAAGATTTTTTAAAAATACAGATTTTTCTTTTTAGACAGAAAGTGTATTAATTTTCAGTATTCCATTGCTAAAGACCCAGTAACTTAGAAGAAATGTATATCTTGGAAACTTGAAGGCCCCTGATTTTTTGGATAGAGTTTCTCAGTTCCATATTCTGTTGCATGAGATCTTGAGATTTTTTTTTCCTTTTAATTTTTTCTCTGTATTAGCAGCACAAAGATAAAATTTCTTCCCACTAAGGAATTAGGCAACAGAAAAAAAAACCCATCTGATATGTCAAAAGGGGACAATCCATGCCATGCTCAGGTGTCTTTTGTAATTGCAGAAAATTAAACTGGATGGTGTCCCACAAAGAATAGCTTTGTTTTAATGTCTCAATTCTGTTGGGTGCTGAGTGTCATCAAATCCCACTGAAATCAGCTCTGAAGTAATTCTCCTAAAATAAACAGCTTCCACATGCTCTCACTTAAGAAATTTTATGCCTCTTCCACACTGAATACATTCCACCTTATATCAATGCTAAACAAAAGCGTCTGCACTAAGTACAACATTTTCCTTCCACAAACGAAATTAGCTCCAGGCTCACGTACACCAAATAGCTCCAGACAGTTACCATACCTGGGTAATGAGCTGTACTGCCGCTGAGCTTGCTGGAAACTCTCTCTTTCTTCTTGCCGCTGCCGCTGCATTTGAACCTCTACTGATACTGAGTGTCTGCCACTCTGTGAGTACGTCTTGGTGCTTGGCTACAAAATGAAAATGAAAATGTCTTAAACAAAGCAGACCAAAGAGCTATCATTTAAATTGCTATTCTATGCATACAGTTGTATTTGTTTAATATGTGGTTCAGGTAGCCCTTTCATAATGATACCTTAAATATTGACTCATAACAGTAGTCTGTGCTACAGATTCTGTTTCTGACCTACCATTTCTGAGATGTATCGGGAAAATATTGGTCCAGAATGGGCTATGCTTTTAGAGTAACAATGACATTTTAATTAAATCAGTGGAACTGATCTTCAGACACTTTACGTTAGCCTAACCATGGTAATGTGAAGTTTTACACCCCATGGAGGATCTGAGGGAGGAGGGAGCAAAGCAGCTCTTTGGAACCTCCCCAGTATGCTCAAGCAATGCTCTCCCTCAGCGGAGCCTTCCTATTCTGCTGTTGGTCCAGATATGTACCACTTGCTTTTCTGACAGACACGGAAACATTTGCTGGTTCAATATGATCAACTAGATAAATTGAGCAAGTCTCTTGTGGACAATGGGGAATCCTGTATATCTGAGAAGGATTTTAGATAACATCTTAATGAGGTGACAGTGTGAAACTTTGAGGCTAATACTAAGAGCAGGTGAAAATGGATCGCTTTTCTGGGAATACAGAACATTACTGGTCAAGATCTTTTGATTATGAAAAAGTTTACTGTTGTACAGATATCATTTTTTATTTTACATTACTACTTTCTTCAGATTTAGTGAATTCAAGTTGCAAAACAGGGTGCCACAAAAGTCAAATAATGTTATGGGCTTTTCTTGTTGTTTTAATAAGGTTTTGCCTAACAAAGAAATAGAACATTATCTCCTTAAAATTAGCAGTTCTATTCAAAACACATAAGTCTAATCACTGGGAGGTTAGGGAGCATAACTGCTTCTCTAAGCCTGGGACTGAAACAGCTTGTCTCAGACTTGCTTTTCTTAAAATACTTTTTGACTTTTTATCTGTGCCTTCCCTCAAAGTGAACATCTCTTTTGTTTTTTGCCATTATAATTTCGGCAGTAGAAAGATATCATAATGGCTGACAAATATCTGTAAGATAAAAGGCTTTTCAGAAGCTTCATACATTGAAGATAAGTTTTAGAAACTAGAAAGTTGTAATTTGTGACATAAACTTCTCCTTTGTCTTACTGTGTAGTCAAGTACCTGCAGGTAGCCAGAAACACAACAAATTTGGAACAGTGTATAACTTTTAGAAACTCAATTTTCAATAACAATTTGGTGAATAATGGCTTTTCCTGTTACAAGATTATTGTGCAAAAGAATCAGAATGTGAAAGCATAGACTATGAGTAATGGAGAATTTGTTTAAGAGGAGTCTTAATGCAACATGGATACCTATTTCAGAATAGATTTACTTGATAAAAACCTCAGTAAAACAGCATTTCTAGTGAAAAATGCTTTAGGAATGGTATGATGAAGCAACAAGTTGAGAAAACAGAATCGTGTGCCAGCCTTGTGGGAAATTTTCTGAGAGATGAATAAGCTGTACATTATGTATGTCCAAATCAACAACCCCCCCATAGAGATTTCCTACTATATTAAATAAGGGCAACACATACAGAGGAGACTTTCAGTTATTGCATATGTCAACATTTCTAACTTTCTTGACTTTATTGAGAGTCTTCTGACATTTGGTATTTTATTGAAGGGCTCAGCTTATGGAAGTGAGTGATTACCTGAAAATGAGAAGATTTATTTGTGAATGCTCTCCAGTGTGGTTATAAGCAGCTCACAGGGAACCAAGGGGAAAGTGAGAGGTTCCCATCTCAACTTCTCCATAAGGAGTAAAAACATTTAAACTAAGATTTTACAGCACAGGGAATGAATAAATTATCAAACAGGTGGAGCTGGAATTGATTGGCTGCTCAATTTAGGTTTATGCAAGGCACTAAAATGCATCATCTAGAAAGCATGAATGCAAGTACACGCACACAAACATGCAGAGAGCTGAAGTTACCACAAGAGCCTTTAAAAAGAGACTGGGGCTCTGAAAACCCTAATGGACTATGAACCGACTAAGATAAAAATGTAGCTTCAGATTTATTTATTTTTTTTTTTCACACAAGAACCAATGGTGAAATAGAGGCAGAGGCTATCATGCCTCTCTGCCCGCTTTAGCACATGCCCAGAATGCAGTCTAGGGAGTCAGGTCTGGATTCTCAGCAGTTCACAAAGAATTTCATCTAATGGACATTTGTAATTTGATGGGTCTAAAGGCAAACATCTAAAATCCATTATCTGATTTTCTGAAGGTATGAGTACCTGTATGCCCTATTAAATTAAATGGGTTTGCAATACTTAACTAATCTGAAAGGGATACTTATTTAGAGTCCTGTCTGCATGCTGTCCATATCTACAATAAGTTATTCATAAAATCGAATTTGCTATCTGATTTCAAGCATCCAAAACCATGGCAATGAGACAAAAATACTCCATCCATATGTAATCTCATATTCCATAACATATACACACAGAGACAGGTACATTCAACCATCTCATTAATGAAAAGGCTTTTCTTTTAAATCTTTTCATTAAAAACCTCAGTGATACCATAGTGAATGCCCTTGATACATGGTTATAATGATATAAATACTTAACCTATTCCTTTTTGGATCCTTCACTTGTTCAGAAAAATGCAAATCTCCGTACAGTGATTTATCTTTTCAATATGCTTTCAATTAAAGCATCTAAACCAAAAATATTTATATCATAAGTAACCTTTGTCTTCAAAAGCTAATTGGCAATTTTTTTCTCAATCCCCAAAATATACTTTTATACATATATATATATTTATATAACACATATACACATCTATAAACATGCATACCCCATTCATGTCAGCACAAAATGGAGGTAATTAGAAAAAAAAGTTGAACTATTTTCACATCTTTTAACAGCAACAAAAAAAAAATGATTACACATAACAGGAATTTTAACACTGCTATCAACACAAAGCTAAGTACAATTCTAACAACCTGAAATCATCCAACAAATCTGGCAACAGCTTGGTCTTCACAGTACAGATTGATAAGAACTCTGGCCTTGTTTGCAATGAGATGTATGACAAGCACTGACCTTTTAAATCAGAATGCAGTCAAGGCCACAATAACAACCAAGGCTGCATTATACAAATAAATGTATGTTCATGTCTTCCATAATATCTTTAAGTGGCAATGATAGTTATTACATTCTGCTTTGTTAAACAATATTCAGCACGTAAAATTATGCCTTAAGATAAATGAAATTACACAGTTCTCTTCTTAAAGAAACATTAATTTAAAACCAGGGCTGCAAAGTTAAAAGTTTCTACAGATTTCTTATGCAAACAAATTTTTTTCATTTCACAGAGAATGTACTCCCATGGCTCATGTTGTACGGAAGACCATCAGCAGTAAAAGGCAGCATATTTTAGGAATAAAGGTCCCTCCTCTCTTTCCTAGCTAAAGCAGTGGGTGATCACAGTTTCTTTCCCTGCAGAGTGGCATTTCTGCCCATGGTGGGTAGCTCACTGTGGTGTGACAGCCTGGATCGTCTAGCATTGGCCCAAATTGAAGTTGCCACAGAATTAGAGAGCAGAGATCACAGGGGCAATCCAGGGCACTGGGTTTTCAGGGACATCCAACCAATTCAGATGACAGCAGATCCACCAGTTGAGGTGACAGACCTATCTCACAGCCTATTGCCATAGGCAGAAGCTTGGAGAAATCTTACTCAAACCCACAGAACTTCTTTGTGCTAAATGTTAGTTAATATTTAATATGGAGATTACTAAAGAAACAAATATCTTAATATTTTCCCAGTTATTAAAAAAGACCATTATTTAATATTTAAATAAATGTGCTAACTTTCTTCCAGATTAAGCTCTGTGTTTAACCAAGAAGCTTCAAGTTCACCTGGGAAGTTGGTAGACACAAGGCCCCAAAAAAGTCTGTGGTTCGTACGGTGCAGCACTAATTAGAAAAAGATAAGATTAAATGACCTTGCCTTCTTTATGTGTAAATGTACTTGGCACAGATAACAGACAATCCAGTAACTGTGTATATCAAAATTCAGAATGGTAAAAGATATTCAGTGGTTCTGGGAGGTGTCATTGAAAATTGTTTCTATGGTGAATGGAACATATAGCAGTATTTCTTTAAAAAATTGTCAACAGGTGTGTGTATTAATTCAAACACCATATGATAAGAAAATCTCATCCCTTCATATATGTTTCTATGGTGTATATGCAGGAAGCTGAATGGCATGGTATGGAACTAAGATTTCCATTCTGTGTATGGCAGCAGCAGAAAGAAAATCTTCCCTATGGTAGAAACAAACCACTCAAAGAGCCCTGAAATGCTTCCTGGGGTATTTACATGCACTGCATGCCTGTCAGCTATAAATATGTTTGTTTGCAAACTAAAATTATTTAATTTCTTTTTAAAATCCTCTATCTTCATTTTCTGTTTCACATAAATTAGTAGATTGAAACTAGTGGGGGGGAAAGGTTTAAAATATAAGATTTTAAAGTCAGAGTCTAAATCTTTGCAAGAAATCACTAGTATTTCATTAAAACCTTCCCAGGTTTGACACAGAATGGATATTAACTATACAACTGAAGAGAAAGGGCCTGTGGAGAGGCTGCCCTGCATAATTTTGGCTTCCTCTCTTCAAGAGATTGGGGTAGGAGAAACAGCAATTTAGCTCCTAAGGTATTCTTTGTCTACTGCAATAGTCCATTAGATATTGCCTAATATATTGAATAAAATATCCTGAAAGAGACTCTTGAGATGGATTAATAACAGAGAGACTTAATATACTACTCTCCTTTCTCATTAGTGTTGAGTAATTCTACATAACTTACTGTCTGATATAAAATTTAAAATGTTTGTTTTGAATATAGTCTGTTACTCATTTTTCCAGGTAAAATATGTTACAGTGGAAGTTATAGTGATAAAAATCAGGCTTTTGTTTTTCTAAAAGAATGTTAGATTATTTAGAATTCATTATGTCCTTGAATAGGTCAAGGACTTCAATACAGCTATAAGAAACAAGTACCATAAACAGATTTTTTTTTTCTTTAAATCTGTCTTAGAAACACACAGTAGAGAAAACAAGCATAGTCCCTAAATTTTCTGAGCATTTATCTATCAAGCCATGCCTAAGTACATTATTAGGACCTCTGGAGACCTTCCTCTATGAAAATCATGCAGTTATTTACCTTTCACAAATTTGTGCACATACTTCAAGCTTTACTGAAATAAGTCAGCTAGTATATTTATTTTGACCCAGTTAGATGTTACCTTTAGAAAAAAAAAAATAAAATCTTTTTGACTCCTAAATGTTTAAAGTGGAGTTTGCTCAGTTTCTCTCTCAATGCCAGTTTTCTCCCACCATCCAAATAGATACAGGATGTCTGGAGAAGAGTGTATTTCTGAGTGGAATTTGCCAATTTCCATTTTTAGCACTGATTTTTTTAAATTTAAGATGAAAAAAATAAACCACCAACTCTTGTCCCTTCTACATCTTTGAGGGGTTTTTTTAATCATTGGTTTGCTTCTGCAAGCAGGACTGGAAAGCACTTGTAGTGCTTTCAATGGATTTAATATGCTCTTTTTTTTTTTTTTTTTTTAATTGGATTGTTCACTCCCATGACATTTAGGGCTATAATGCTATGTTTTTATTACTGAAGGTGGGGACCTGTTAATTAAGATGTGACTAGGCAAAAATACAAGATACAGAACAAATTACAATCAAAATCCCCCAAACCTCAGGACTGGTGCAAGCAAGGATAAATCTCAGCAGACTCAATATCACCCAGAAAACAAAAACTAGAGACTCAACTTTGGTGCCAAACAGAAAAATCAGCCCCCAAGAATCCTGCACTGGGATAAAAATATCATAGCAACAGCAAGGGCCTTAACTATTAGCAGACATACTGTGATTCCATGCAATTCTACATGCCCAGATATACATTTCTGCAAACTCTGACTGGAATTAACACCGGCAGGATTAAAATGGATTAATCATAGTTTATGGTTTGTTTGTTTGTTTGTCTGTTGTTTTTTCCTGTGTAACATCAGAAGTACAGTATTGCCCTTGAAACTCTCTTGTACCTTGTTTTTTGGAACACAAAAAATAAAAAAGCCATGTAAGAGAAAAAACAATTATGAAGCCTGAAAAAGTTATCTTAAAATAAACAAATGCAAAAACCTTTTCCATAGAGCTTTGACAGTAGTGGGTTTTAGAGATGCTGCGACAGTTAGTCAGTTATTAAACCTTAACAGCATGTCATTCAAATGGCCTTGAGCAGCAATGTTACGCTGCTTAATAGACAGTGTCATCTCATTCCAGCACTATCACTTTTTGTGTCTGTTAAACTGCCTGGTGCTGTATGAACATTCGTAGGCAGTCAAGTATTTTGTTTACTGGCAGGGCAAACACAGCTGGGCAAGAAGTCCAGCTATGTCACATTGCTGATCTACAGAGAAATAATTTTCACCTGACGGGAACAGCCAGAAAAGGATGGGGTCAGGCACCAGTCTCTCTGCCGTGGGTATCGCTGAAAGCCAGCATGATGTGCTCCATGGTATAGAGATCTCCAACTTGTGGAGGAGACTGAAGGTATTTATCACAGGTAACCAGACTTCTGTGTCCCAGGCCATTAATAGTCGGGCATGGATTGGAGTTAGTGACATTCACAGGATTATTTTGATAATATATTAGTGGGTTTCTGAGATATTGAGCTCCTCTGAATATCCTCAGAGCTGCCAGAATTCTATCAGAATCCATTATGTAGGCTGCAAACTTTGTGTTCATTTACACTTCTTTAAAGTAACCAATAGTCCCACATCACATTAGCACTTTGTTCCCTCTCCTCAACCCTCATATCATCTTATGAATGAGAAATGCAAAGTACTTATCACCTCACAGCATACACTTCTCCGTGGATGGTTTTTTTTTCTCTTTCTCTATCCAGACCAGGCCAGAGTTGTCTGCTGTCATGTGCTCAGGGGCTTCTCTGGCTGTAAAGCCTTTTGTTTATGTGGGCTGCAGAAGCCATCTCCCTCAGGTGAAAACACACTTTTCAACAATGGTCCAAGTACAGGTGCTCTTTTCACTGCTGTGGTTCGTAACCAACAGCTTACAGATGGAGAAGACTGAAAAGACGTTGATGAATATATCCAAGTATTTTCCTGCATACATATTATAAACCACTTTTGCATTTTTTTATGTCACTGGTATTTAATAATACATCTGGATCTGTTTTGAGAGGGTGTCTTAACAAAGTCCACCACTTTAGACTAATATGTTAAAGTAATACACACTCCTTAAGAGAGGGGGTTATGGTTCCTTAGCACCGAAATGACTGTGAACTGCTGAAACAGATGAGATCATTGCTTTATCCTTTCCAAGCACTGTGATCTTGGAAGGCTGAGTATATGATGGAAAAAAATAAAAAAAAATTAAAAATACCCTGGGCCAATTTTTTTTAAAGTACTTATCTAAAATAAAACATTTGTTCACCTATGTATTTAACAACAGAGTAGCTCCCAGAAAAGCAACAATAAGCTTCAGAATTAATATTAATACATTAAGCAGAATTAGCCACTTTGAGCTCATTTGCATGATCTGTAGAAGGGGAGTAAACAGAGAGATCCCATTTGTTTGAATAAGAGGAAAAGGAAAGGTCAATGTTCTGACCCACAATTTAGGAAATTATTCCATTCCTAAGGTAATCAGCCTGTCATCCAAATAACTCCCTCCTCGCTCATTACAAGAAACTATAATAAAAGCCAAGTTGCCTGTCTAAAGTTGCTATGGCATTTAGATATACAACAATTTGGCCCATGACCTTCAGTAGTTAAGCTCCCAAGTCTTCAAGAGTGCAAGTTTTTGTCATACAGTTTTCCCAAGAATGCTGCTCAAATCTCTCATTTGGAGACTAAAGAGCAGTTGATATGCATAATGGAAAGTACCTCCTACATCCAGCCCCACTTTCACCCAAAAACTGCTACACTTTAACTGTGATGAGCAATCACATTATCTTTACCACATCAAATTGAAAACATCTGGCCATAAAAAAAAATGTTTATTTTATTTATTCAATTTCAGAGAAGGTTAGAGGTTTTCTAACATGGGAAAAGAGAAGTCTATATCCTGATACAGTATGTTAAGCAGTGTTAGATCATTTAGGGATACATCTACCTTTGTTCCACCCCATGCTGCATGTCAAAAATACCACAGGTTCAAAGTGGTGAGTTTAAGATGGACAAGCACACAAAGACCCAACCAAAAGTAAAAAAATCTTCTATATCAACCACAATAGGCCACCGAAGATGTCATATGCATTATGATGTCACTCAGGTTATTCTCAGTGACCTGTACACACAGATGCTGATCTTCAGCTATTTCCAGCTTGGTCTCGTGTGCATCATAACACTATGGAATGATAACCCATCATCTACACTGGCTTTTGGAGGAAGCTGTGAGAGATTCTACTACCGTCATCATACAGCTCTCATTTTTTGGGGGGCACAAACAAATTGTTCACCATCTTTATTATGGGATTTTAAACAAAAATACAATGAAATATTTGTCCCACATTAAAGGGTCCTAATTTAGTATATGTAATTGACTAAAAAGCAACATTGATTCATTCAATTATGTTAAACAAGATAAGCACATGGATTTACATAATTGTATCACATTGCTAGATCAGATTGAACAGGATTTAAATGATCCATTAGGATGTATGTCTCAAGACAGAACTGTCTTGGCTAATATAAGTGGCAAAAGGGTACTACTGCAAAGCATACTATTAAGTATATCTCTCCTTTTTTACTGTGAAAATACATGGCTTTTCCTCTTAAGGAAAAGAACTAATCGCAGTGATACTGGTTCAGAGAAAATACCATATACAAGTTTACATGTTCTCTCTAAATTATTTATCATTACTGTGTGTTTTATTCTGATTTTACTAGAAAAAATCAAAATAATTGATATTGTCTTTGAGGCAAAAAAAATTCCAAGTAGTAACCCACAGAGTTGAGGGTCTAAATACAGAGCTATATGCACACAGGACAGATATAGCTGAAAAAAATTAAAAATGAAATAGACATCAATGAACTAAAACCAGGGATAACAGAAAGGGCAGAAGTCAGAGGCAGAGGATGCTGCATCCCTATTGTTTTGCTCCCAATCAGCCCTGGGACAGTGGGAGTTAGGGAACCTTTCCAGATTTCACACACTTACCCATGGCTGCTCAAAACTATAAGTACGTCTCCTGTCTTCCACGTCCTCATCTTGCTTTGCTTGCTGAAACTCTTGCCTGAGGCGCTGTATCCGGTCGTGATTGTTAGGGGTTGATCTGGTGCTAAAAGAGAGAGTATGGACGTGATCAATATACTTAGGAACTGGCATCTGTGACTGCAATTTCTTAGCAAGGGACTGCTACTACAATGCAGGAGTACAGACTTAAAAACAGTTTCCAAGCATTTAGTACAAAGAACTTTAGTGTTTTAAAAATGAATAATGCTGTTTCATTTATAAAGAAACTTCGGATGGTGTAAGGATAAGACAAATGAGGCTGTTCCTGAAAATCATCAAAAGTTGCTTGGCATCTTTTCAGTCTATGTCACTCCCAGAAATGAAGAGGAATACATGTGCTAGGGTCAGACTTAACATAAAGGGAAATTAAGAGAAAAGTCCTAATGATCTCTGCTACTGAATAAACATGAAAGATACTTTTCCTAATCAATAAACTGTAGTACTGTCAGATCTGTATTCACATCAAATTCATTACAAAGTCTGAAAGCCCTATCTATATAAAATTTGATTATTTTCCCCAATCAATAAGAGACTGTCATCCCTTAGTTCTGTTTTTAACAAGTCTTTAAAACTGATCAGTCTGAAAGCATTAAAAGGCTTGGGGGCCAGTAAAAAGCAATCCATCTGACAGTGCCGTTCAGGAATGCATTCGGGCAGCAGATGGGTGCTGGACAATGCCCCGCAGATGTTGGGGAGGGCTCAGCTCCAGAGGCACCGCTACGAACCAGCACACCCAGAACCTTGACTTCTTCAAAACCAACCATTTTTCCACATAACCTACCATAGGTAATCCACTCTCCATAGTGCAAGTTTATGTGAAACCATAATGAAATGTGCACAGGAATGGCTTCTTTCACAGGGCAGAGGGAAAGTGGATATTTCTTAATCTCGCTGCAGTTTTTCCAGCTGTGCAGCTTGCACCTGACACCTACACCCCACACTGTATTTCAAACGTGTTAATGTGGGAATCACAAGAAACCTGACAAACAAATATGTTACATCAAGACTAACCAGAAGCATTGTAATTTCTTATTATGGCCTTCTTAAGCTCTGCATTTTATTGTTTATTTCAAAAGAGCTGATGAGGAACTATCAGTTCTCACTTTGTTTCAAAAGAGAAATCTGCAGGGAGACAACGGAAAGCAATTCCATAGACTCCTGTTATTGGGCACAGAGTATAATACAGTGAATTTATACCCCATGTCTTTTCTCATATGAAAAGAGACAATTCTGGAGTCCATTTGTGACTGTTTTCCGTGTCTTTTGGGATTGGCAGATGCAGTGGATTAGAGGCTATAGGTGTTTGAGACATTACCTCGCCACTCTTTTCAGTGCTATTAAATGGAATTTATTGGTGCTTGGTTGGCCAAACAGAAAAATTAGCATAGTTCTAGCACAGGCTAATTTTTTAAGAGGTTTCATTTTTTTCTTTTCTTGAAACCGAAGGCAAAGGAACGAATTTAGGGAAGTGTTTTCTTTCTCCTTTTTTTTTTGCAAGTGAGTTTTAAGAAATTTGTAGGGTAGGTCAACATCTATGTGCAAATTGCCATTTTCAAAAGCACAGTTAAAAGAAAGCTTTATTTAAAACAGGTGAAAATGAAACATTGTGGTGTTTTCAAAGTTTCCACTTCATTGTAGGTGTCTTGCTAATTCTGTTCCCTTAATTCAACTTAATTTTGTGAAACTGCTTATCTCCATTTGCAGTTTTATGTTATGTAAATTTATTCCTTATTTTCAAATTCTGCCCAGCCACTTGTCTTTTTCCCATGCATTGCTATACACTGCACATTTAAAATGCAATCATCACAATCCGGTACAAGATAGAAAATACTTTTAAATGGTCTGTTGATTTTTAAAACTGGTATTGTTACTCTAACAAACAACAAGTCCAATACTTTTTACAAAGACAGTGTTTTCTCTAAGATAGATTGCACTTAGATGTAGCAAAATACTTTAAGTATTAGTATTTCAGGTATAAGAACGTATGCTTGAAAGAGAAATGCCATTGAACTTCAGAGCAAAATTACTCGGAAACCACCATACATAGACACCTTGAAGTACTCAAGATGATCAAGGTTGTTTCAACCTGTAAGGGATCACAGTGCAAAAGTGACACCGGAGCACTTACCCGATGGCAAAGAAAAACAAAAGGTAAACCCCAAAACTACTGCATTAAACTCTGTCCATTATATAGAACGGACACACTCTACTAGCCCCAAAATGGGCTACTGGAAAGGTTATTACAGATCTGACGACTTCTGCACATTTTGTGATTGTTATTCATTAAAACAACTACAGCAACAGAGGAATAGCAAGCAAATGCATAGTGTCCATGCTATGAAGCCACAATGTATGCCACCTCCCAAACAGCAAATGCACGAATTTGACAGCCTTTGCACTGCAGAGATGGAATAACAACATCAAGAAGGATTCTGAGACTTGGGATTAATTTGTCTCCAGACCTAAGACCTTATTCTAAGGGGGAAGGGGAAGGGGAAGG
>NW_010336333.1:15164-35181 GCF_000700745.2 Antrostomus carolinensis | reverse complement strand
AAACCTTGCCATGCAAACCCAATACACAGGCTTTGCTACTTGTAGGCTTTTTGACCCTCCTGAGCTCAGACCAGGCATATCTTTTTTCCTCTCCCCTTCACTTTTCTGTTGAGAAGCTGGTTTTCCTTCCAAAAGAGAGTCATATTGTGAAGTGGAGAAAATGTCAGGCTTAATAAAGTATTGACCCCCCCACCCCAGGCCTATTAATACTGTCTGAACAACCCTAATTTTTGTAGTCCTGCTAATCTTAAGCAATAGCTCCCAAAACTGGGACACACAGGTTAATACCTGAGAAACAGGAGGACAACAGGAACGTTTGCTGTCACCCTGTTTACCTGTCAATCAGATTGAAGTTTTCCATCCAATAATAAAAATATTGGTTGTTGAGGCATTTGATTTGTATTTACAAGTGAATACAATTAGTTCACTCATCACCAGAGTATTGGTGTAATTTTCCCAAACTTCTGGTGAGCATTGAGATTATATTTTTGTGGTGAAACCCTTCAAGCTGAATCATCCTTTGTTGCTGCCAAGCAAGTCCGGAGGAAAAGCTTGCACGTGCACGTTGTCTGCTCTGTCAGGGTGTCAGGCACAGCACCAGTAATTCCCAGCCAGAACGCAGGGTTTACTGGCCAGCAGTCTGATAAAAACATGCAACACTTCTGTACTGGTAGCCAACTGGCTGGCAGGTCAAAGAACATACATATGCTCTGTAGAAAGTCACTAATGACAAAGAGCTAGATCTTCTCCATCAGCAGCCAATGGTGGTCATTGAGGAACAGGGAAATCTGTCACACGAGAACATGGAAGACACAGGGGCTGGAGGTGGGGCATGGGTAGGACCACAGGGCTGGCTGGGGTTTTCTGGGGTAATGAGAAATGACAGGGGAAGCTACAGCAATTTTACTGAAATATTACAAGAGGAATTGGATCATCTGCGAGGAGGACCTTCACTGACAGATCTAGAGACATGATGGTAAAGGCTGCTTAGGACATAGCAGCATTGAAAGTATAGTGACGGCAACAGGCTGCCTGGAGGGAACAAGAAGTACAGAGGTGGAAAAACACTGAGGGACAAAGAGTACTGTGAGGGGGAACATGGGGAACTGAGGGTATTTCCATGGGCAGGGGGATGGTAGGAGGAAGATGCATTACGGTACATTCACTTGTATCCATTTCCATTTAAAACCCAAACCCCTTTTTGATTAAGTTACGACTTAATAAGTAAAATACAAACACTGGTCTCGATTAAAAGTTTGCAAGATTGCTGGTCACAGTGACAATCTTCACAGTAACTATAGATAATGTTTCCAAACTAGTAAGCTCTTTCAAAAGAGAAGCTGTTTGTTTATGCCTGCAGCATTGGCTGCTTTTGCAAAGCAAGGAAAGAAATGCTTAATTAATTATGTTTGTTACCTATGTCCTGGAAAAGGAAATGGATAGAAGAGAAATTGTTCTTACCTTGAATGATCACCTTCTGTGTTAGCTCAGCAAGAGGGACTTGTTTGTGCTTAATCGGATCCATCTTCAGTCTGTAAAGTGTGATAAACCTGTATATCAGTAGCTGTTATTCTCTTGCACTGTAGCCCTGTGGGCTAAACAAGGATCTCATATCAGACTCCAGGTACAAGGTTAGACTCAGTCCTCCATGGGTCAGGGGAAGGAGAAAGAAGGTCTAGCCTAAAACTGACTTGCAAAACAGATCTCACAAATAGGAAGGATTTTACCAAAAGTTACATTTAGAGTCAACCTTGTAAGGAACATAGCATCAACAATGCAGAAAATAAGCATTTAAAACTTAAAAAACTTGTTTCTGGTGCTAATAACAAATTAATACACAAGTGCTACCAGAAAATTAAGGATGGGAAATTAAAATGAAATCTCAGTCAAATCTGACCAGAATTTGAAATTTTATGTCAAGAAAATATCCTTGATACAGCTACTAAAAGGCAGCAGCTAAGCAAGATAGTTACACATCTAACAGTTAAAATTGGGGCTTGCCATAAGTAATAATCTGGATAATTTTCACAGCGGTTTTCCATCTCCCTTTCTCTCTGACTGTCCTTTTGTTTTAAAGAAAGCTGCTGAACTTTCTGTAATGCGTATTTTTTTAATCCATCCCAAAATAAAATTAATATTTGGATCATTTTAGGTATCACAATATTTTCCCCTAATAATTTCAAGCAAAATTTTGTCACCATTATATTTACAGAAAAGCAATATAAATGGGTTAATTTAACAGAGATAAGCTAAAGTCCCTTGTGAATTAGGTACATCTAAATTAGTGCTTTCCTGTGCAGTCCCTTCATGATAAAGGTATTCATTAAAGCTGGGACTGAAGAAACAAAAAGGAAGAGGTAGTTTAGCACTCAGATTACAGAAAGAGTACGCAACAGTTGCAAGCTGACAGAGTTTAGTTAAAACCTTGCAAAAGAGGAATGTAACATTGCATCTAGATAAAAACGTCCGGATGTTTATTAACAGCCAGTACAGACTTCTTTGATATGCATTCAGATTATAAAGCCTCAGAGAATAGGCATTGCTGTGAAATAACCAGCCCTTCGTGCTTCCAATTCAGAGTGCCATGGTAATAAGCAGTGAGCTGGTTATATTTCTTCGGTGCCCTCTACTGGAAAAAATACCAGCATCCTGCACCACGTTTTTCCCATGAGCATCCTACTAATTCTCTACTGACATTGTATAAGGTCTGCAATCATTTTTACTTAACAACTTAAATCTTAGAGAGTTTTGCTTTCCCATTAGTAAAATCAAAATCAAGAAATGGCCTTGGCATGGTGTAAGTTTGTCTAGACTGAAAATTCAAAACTTTTTATTTCTCTTTTTCCTTTCCTTTTTTTCTTTTTCTTTTCCCTTTACTTTTTCTTTTCCCTTTTTCTTTCCCTTTTTATTTTTCTTTTCCCTTTTTGTTTTTCTTTTTGCTTTTGCTTTTCTTTTTTCTTTTCCTTTTTCTTTTTTCTTGTAGTGCAAATAATGTACAGTGTTTCACTTCTACAGAGAACATACTTTAACAGATTGAGTCTGTAATCATTCTTCTTTTAATTATTAAAACCAAAGCAGAAAATTTACTGGTGCCAAAGAGTTAAGACTGCAGATAATAATAATGAAGATAAGGGCAAGTAATTAATAACAGATCATTGAACACTGTCTCCTGAGAAGATAATTGAACAATTTGCTTTTCAGCTTCAAAAAACTTGGGAAGGTAAGGGTTTGAAGGTAACTTCAGCTTCTTCTCTAGTCTCAAAGTACAAACAGAATAGAGGAGATTCACTATGAGTTGTCAATCTTCTACCTAAAATTTATTTTTAAAGACTAAACAATATTACAAAGGGCAACATGTACTTTTTTCTACTTAGCACTTCTAAGGCTTAGATGATCTAATAATTTTTGTAGCCCCTAAATATAGGGAGTTTGGAGCCAGCAAAAAGACGCAGTGAAGGGAAGCCCTGCCTCCAGCGTCTGGTCTCACCCTTCTATCAGTCTGGCATGGCAGAGCTTGGGTTTTTTCCATTCAAAATTCTCTTCTTAGTCATAACTTCATATTTTAGGCATTATTGTTCATTCCCTGGCCAACTTCCTGTCTATAGTACCATTATTGCTAGGTACAAAGCAAAGTGGTGCCATGGTGACAGTCAAATTGTAAATTGTTAAAGAAAATGAATAACTGGATTGGACACAAAAAATAACTATAAATGCTATTTGGCAGTAGTGGAACTAATATAATTACCTTTGTAATAATTTCAGAGACATTGAAGTTCAGTTCTGCTGTGCTTGTTTGGGAAAATAATCTATTATTACTAATGAAACAGTGAAGAAACATTTTGCGAAACATTTTATATTGAATAACAGCATTTAACAACCATGTAGAGATGGAAAATAATTACAGAATAATTCTGGCTGTCAAAAGCCCAGACATACTAATGGTCTGAGAAGATGTGACATGTTAGTTCACCCAATATTGGTAAACCTGATACATTTTCAAGGTCTCAGTGGATAAAGCTGGAAAAACCCATCCAAGCCAGCAACTGCAAACAACAAACCCATCGTTCTGGAGCTGACAGTTTCACTGACTGCTTAGCGCCCTGCAAGACAAAGATGTAAAATAGCAGTGATGAACATTTACATTTCTTCTCTGAAATCTGCCAGTTTTCTGACTTCCCCAAATGTTCCTGAAACAAGCCCTCCCAAAAAAAGATACAAAAACTGAAACTCAATATAAAATTTGGCGAAACCCTTTCTGTTTTCCTGTGGTCCCTACAGCTATCACAGACACCAATGGTCAGTTCCTTTCCAGTCCCAGTGTGGATTTACTCATGGTCCCAGTAACCTGCATTTCTCCCTGGGTCCACTTGCAGCACTGTCAGCATGAAGTGTGCACAGAGCACCTCCGACCTGCTCTCTTTCCATTTACCTGCCCTCAGCAGCCATATGCTGTTAGTTTTATTCCCCCAGCTCCTGCCCAAGGCCAGGGGACACCCCAGAGCCTGTGGGCTCTGCAGCTGCTCAGGCAGGGCACAAGCAGCACAGAAGCCCAAATAGGATAGCCTCTACCAACTCCCCTCTGTCCATCACTCAACATTTGCTAATTCCTAATAATTCAGCTAAAGAAAGCACTGGGCAGAGCATCAGTTCCACCTTCTCTGAGGGAGAGCTAGTGTAAATGGCTAATTTTGAGAGGGGAGCTGAGGTCACAAATTCCAAGCAAAGGAGCATTGTCTTGAAGTCCCCAAGATAATCAATCACAGGAACACGGGGTTAAAACACAGCCTGTCCTATTTCTCACAGGTGAGACCACCTGGCTCTTCCAGAGCTTGCTCTGCCAAAAAAGCAACAACAAAAAATGGGGAAAAACTTTTAATCCTTTGTTTTGAGTTTCTAAAAACAAGCTACTGATGGAGGCATGGTGAGTACCTCATAGCAGGACCAGTGTCTCAGAGTAGCAAAGGATAAGATTGTGAAGGTGTGACCTTGGAGACTGTAAGCCTGGGGAAAGGGCTGCCAGGCTTGTAGAGTGTTGGTACAGCGGGACTTGCTGGGGACGGGTTGATCCCTGGTGAGGCAGCAGGTAAAATTTGGTGGTCGTCTATCAACAGCACCTCGCTGAAGTCAGGTGAATTGAGACACACATTGGCGATGCACGTATCCAACCACAGCAGCATCCTTGCAGGGAAATACCATTTTCTTCCCAAAAAGTGTGACAGAAAAGGCACTGGAAGTGCAAGACCAAAGCCTGCTGAGTGGGAAACAGCTCTGCAAGGCAGAAAAAACCTCACTGCCTAAGAGCAACCAAGCTCTTGTCCCTGGGACTTTTTCCACCTTCTTTTGAGCTTCGAGCATCCATTATTTGCAGCAACCGACATGCCCTGAAAGTAATAGCTCCTTTCCTGAGCTGAGGCCAGGCAGAGTGTTTATAAAGATTTCCCACAACACAAAGAGCCACATCCAGAGGGAGAGTTATGCTCACAGCAGTGTATGAACTGTAGAGTGATGAGGGAAAGGGCACTGAAAATAGAGACTGCAACAGCTATCATTTCAGTTTTCCCAGCTTAGAACAAACTCTTTAATATTTCAATGTGATTTTTTAATGTATGAATAAATACTGCTTTAATAAAAGGAGTAATATGTCTGTAAACATAGATTTTTTTGTTTGCTTATACAGCTCCTCTCATGCAGTATTTATAAACCCGTTCCCATTCCTTTTCTGATAATTTCACTAGCACATTGAAAGACTGCCTGGCAAGTCACAAAATGCAATTGCTGTTTTCACAGCATATTGTACACTTCCAAAAGAAACTTTTAGCCTCAGATGAATGCTACTCATTGTTTTGTAGCAAATTACAACACCTTGGTAGCACACTGGGAAATCAAATGTCAGCCTCCAAAGTATCACTCTTCCATTTAAAGGTCACATCTCATCTTAATGGGATAAGTGGAATGTCTGCTGTGATTTCATATCCCTAAAACCTCTCTTCTTTGTTGCTGCAAATGTTGCCTCTGACAGTCCCTTTCCGGTAACACGTCACATAAACGCACATAGACACAAAAGCACACAGTGGTGCTGGGCAAGTAGATGAGACAGCTTCATTGATTCAAGGAAATCAACTGCTTTTTTCTGTCATTTCATTTTAGGGGGGGGAATGGTGCTATAATATAAGCAAGAGGGTCTCATCTCTGATAGCTTGTGGCACAATATTCTATTATTGTATTGTGTTGTATTATATTGTATCATATTGTACTGTATGATGGCTACAGTATAGGTATAAAATCTATATGGATATAGTCTAAACTCAGATCATCTCCCCAAGCCTTTATACATGTTTCAGTATTTAAAAAATATGGCAAAAACTAATTAGATGAAATTACAGCTGGACTTTTACACAGTATGCAATGAAAACTCTCATAAATTATTTTTCTTCCATTTAAAGACATGGAGTTTCTCCTATTCTGTCAATTTCTGTCAAATCAATACAGCCAATATATTTTTAAATATGATTTGTTATTTGGCTATTTATTTACTGTTTGAGGGTTTTTTATTAATAATTGCTGTAGCATGTCATTTAGTTTGACTTTTCAACTGAATTTATAGTGATATAATAAAAATATTTCTTATATCATTAAACCCAGGGACTCCTAAGATCTCTGCACCAGTAAATCACCAGCAGTTTTATTACTAACTTAATGGCAACAGAACATAGCTCCTGATAATCTGTGCATGCTGCATAAGAGTTTCTGGCCCACTGTCTCTGTATGTGGGGTCTCTAAAGGCATTGTGAGGTGGGCCATAGAATAGGTCTGAGTTTAGATCCATCCTTGGGAGATTTTAATTCATAGTAGCACTGTCAAAAGTATCTCATATCACAAGAGGAAGAATACATGCTGCTGCACTGGAGTCTTGCTAGATGCTACGGTGTTCTAGTTTTACATGTCAAAGTCACCACTATTTTCAATGATGTTTTGCATATGGTTCCTTCAAGACTGAGGTTTAATTAAGGAGTATAGATGATGAAAAATTAGTTTTGATTTCAGCAATGAAGACAGTTGTTGGGCTTTTTCAAAGGAATATTTCTTCAGTTTTCAAGCTCTCATGGCAAATTTTGGCTTCTCTTCAATATTCACCTATGGCTTTGGGCAAAGATGTGGATGTTGGCTCTATTCTCTCTGACAACTCTAAAAGCAAACCTTTTTCTATAGGAAATTACATATTGACAGCAGAAGCCATGCCAAGGTATGGGAGGTTTTCAAGATAGATGGCTCAATAGGCAGAACAAGAAGTTCAGAGCAACATTTGTCAAAAACTGGGAGATATCTTCATTAAATTATGGAGAAAAAAAGACATTTTCCTCTGTGTGTGTTTGGGTGTGTGCACTGCACAGGAGGTATGTGCTAATGTTTGATATCAAAGCTCTTGTTGAAGAAAGAATTACTAGTGCAGTCTGGTAGGTGATCAACCCCAAAAACTCCACCAGACCATCTTTAGACAACTATGCTCTACTTCTTACAAAGACTCAGTTAAGTGCTGAATTGTTCTCCCCCAAACCAATACTTCTTGAACCTGGCATTTAATTCTTATTTACAGATTTAATTCAATTTAATTGCTAACTACATTTTCCAAACTTTGAAGAACACTTAGGAAGCCTCTCCTCTCCAAAGAGCATTCACAGCAACCCCAGGATCCCAATGCCTTCTTGACCATTCACATCCCTGTGACCATCATCAGCAGTAAATAAACAGCCAGCTTGCATCACACCTGAGACATGTTATAGGTGTCCTTTTTCTTTTCTGCAGGTTTCCATTATTAATGAAGACTGAGGATAACCATGGAGTCTTACAAATGTTTTGCATTTTTAGTGCAGAGCAGGAGCTTGGGTCACCTTTGACGGCTTTTTCTCAAGTGCCTTACCAAATGGAGGGAGACCACTGCTGAAGCTGCTATTACTTACAGAAACCGAAGCTAATATTTTTGAAGGTGATTGGATTGGGTCTGGCTGAGATCGAGTTAATTTTCCTCATAGCAGTCCTCAGAGTGCTGTGTTTTGTGTTAGTAGCTAGAAAGGTGTTGATAACACCCCAGTGTTTTGGTTACTGCTGAGCAGTGCTGCACAGCACCAAGACTGGCTCTTCAACATTACCCCCCCGGTAGGCTTGGGGTGGGGAGGTCTTGGGAGGAGACACAGCCAGGACAGCTGACCCAAACTGACCCAAGGGATATTCCATACCATATGACATCTGCTCAGAAATAAAAGCAGGGGGAACGGAGGGGGAAGGGGGAGCATTTGTTATTTACGCTTTTCCTCCAGGGTAACCGCTATGCATACCAAAGCCCTGCTTCCTGGGAAGTGGAGAGACATCGCCTGCTGATGTGAACTAGAGAATAAATGTTTTGTTCTTTTCCTTCCACATGTGCAGCTTTCCTTTGTTTCTATTAAACTGTCTTTTGTCTCAACCCACGAGTTTGGGGTTTTTGTTCCATCTTACTTTCCCCCTTCCCCACCCTGCTGAGGAGTGGGGTGATAGAGTGGCTTGGTGGGCACCTGGCGTTCAGGCAAGGTGAACCCACCACAGTGAGAAGCTAACTTTTTAGAGCTCCACTTCTCTTCTTGACTTTTTCAAACATAATTCTAGATTAATTACCAGCAACACGAGTCCAGTCCTGTGCTGAGCCAGGTAAAGAGTAGGAGTTTATCCATTAGTGCATTGCAGAAACACTTCCAGATTTTTAAGTTTGTAACATATGCTGCGATCTGGAAAAATCAATCTCTCAGTTAACATACAGATGAGCACAGCAAGCAATTTATTTTTCTGTAGTGCTTTAGTAATGGAGACAGAAGATTCGTAGGAACAGAATAGTTTTGAACTAGAGAAGACATTAAACATATTGAGCAGATTATGATCATTCACCAGGAGGTACCTGGGTGACAGGAATACATACCCTACACCTGACCTGACCATAGCATGCAAACCACACTGCCTAAGAAGCGCTTAATATTTTTCAGCCTGCAGTCATCACATTTAATTATTTCTGGGTGAAGACCAGGATCAAACTGAACATCTCCAGATTTTGTATTTCAGCTCCTCACTTGGAGAAATTACTCTTTTTCTTGTTGTAACAACAGCCTAAGAATCCACAGTAGGAAAACGACTTAATCATGAAAGACAGTGCAGAACAGCCCATAATGTTCACTTGATTTCAGCAGCTGAGCATATTGATTTGCGTTCACTCTTTGAACTGGCTGCAATATGAATGGTAACAGGGGAAGGAGCTCCAGCTCCTCCACTTCTCCGGGCAGGTGGTATGACTAACCAGGGAAAGACAAGGCAGGAGGTGGGGAAGAACCTTGTTCAGAGGCAACATCAGTCACACAGACGGCACTGTAACTCACCCTGGGGAGATAAATGAAGAAGCATGAATGATAAATGCTTATTTTTTAGGATTCTCTTCAAGATTCATTTCTTCTCTGTGAGTGATTCATTGTTTTCCTCCTTGATTCTCAGGTTATCTTAATAAGCATTTGAAAAACTTTTATTCAGTAATAAAAGGAAATAAGGCTTGAAATCTCATTTCATAAATCATATCTGACATTCAATATATGCTGAAGTATCAAGGCTTGTTTTTGCAGCAGCCTTTGAAAGAAAGGGTGTCCTGTGGATCACGCAAACTCTGTTTCCATGCTTGTGGAGCTCAGCTCAGCAAAACTTCTGAGGGTCTGAGGAGGGAGTGTGATGGTTCTCACAGACCTTATGGCCACTGTCCATACCTTGTTCCCTTCCCTCTCTTCTGCTGTTTCATGCACATCCCTGCGTTGTGACAGGCAGAGAAAGTGGATTCGTTCTTCAGCATTATTTATTTGGTCATAAGTCTCAGTATCACAGACCACAGAGGGATCGAGTATATTTGATCTACCCTCTATGTGTATGTGGACCCTTTCATTAAACCTAGGTCAGAGCTACAGCGTGGCTCCACACAGGCCAATGAAGGGAGAGCTACTCTAATCTATGCATATTCCAGCCCGACCTGGCATATCGTCTCCTTTTGCAGGACACACTTTCAAAAATAACAATACAGTCTGACAAATCAACATAAGTAGGTGCAGCTTGTACCAAACACCACTTTTGTTGCCCAGTTGAGCCTTAGAAGGTCTCAGAGAAAAATAAAGTACATTAGTAGCTGTTGTTTTCTCTGTTGATCCAGTCACCCCACAACACCATCAGTAACTTCAGAGATTCACTTGCTTTGATGAAAGCTCCCAAGGCAGAAAGGAAA
This sequence comes from Antrostomus carolinensis, assembly GCF_000700745.2. Classification (NCBI taxonomy): domain Eukaryota; kingdom Metazoa; phylum Chordata; class Aves; order Caprimulgiformes; family Caprimulgidae; genus Antrostomus; species Antrostomus carolinensis. Next base: position 24,902 of record NW_010336333.1, on the reverse strand, counting down.
TTTTAAAGGACTAGGAAGATAGTTCTTCTTATTCATCTATGTGAGCATTACTTGTTTGTTAAATACGTACATAGAAGCTACTGCTTATGCCAAAGGTTATGAGAACATTTCCAGCTGTGATGATCTCACACAGCCTCTGCTTGCCCAAAACATTTCATACCTCAGAAAACCCATTTGTAATACCTTTTTATTGGAAATAAGGTAGGTACAGTGTAGCAAGTGTTTGAGTTCTTCCACCCACATCCCATGTCCTTCCCTAGCCACTTTGGGCCCTTGAGGTATTCCTGCACCAGCTTCTCCTTATGGCACTACATTGTCAGTCACTGTCATCCACGACTAAGCATATGAACTCAGAAATGCCCAGTGGCAAGACAGGTAAGTGTGGGGTTTGAGAAGGGCATAGTTTCTGATTAATTCAATTACCCAGACGGAGTTCCCATAGTCATAACCAAGTTCAGAAATTCTTGTAGGTATTTTCTGCCAGTGGCTTTTGGTGGTTTTTTGTTTGTTTTTGTTTTTTTTTTCAATCTGTTAGCAGATATTTTAAAAGGGAAGAAGTTGCTAATGAAATGAGAATTTATAAATGTTATCTTTCTTGAAGTGCAAACACAGTTACCTGTAGAACACAGAGTTTTGCCTTTTTCTCCTCAAGAGGCAGTCTGATTGATAATGTGGCAATATTTGTCCCATCAAGGCCAAAATAAGTTATTAGCAATAACATCTCAGATATATGAAAAGGTCCAAATGCAGTGAGCTATGTAGACCCAATAAATTTTAGGGATTTGTCCTGGGTTTTGGCTAGCACAGAGCTAGGATTACATTTCCACTGTGATAACCCAGTGATACTAAGCTCAGGGACCAAGAGAGGGAGCAAAGTCTTGAGGTTTTAAGCATCAAATTGACACTGTCTGAGAGTGGCAATGCTAATGACAATGCAATGACAGCAGGTCCATGATCAGTCTAGCTACCACACTTGGTCCTCTTAGGGAAACCCACAGCAAAATACTGCTTATTCTTAGCATCTCCAGGCAAGTACCCAACTTCTGCACAGAGACTGGGTTGCACCCAGATCTGTGCACCTCCCATTCCCCTGTCTCTACTATAGGCCAGTCCAGCCATTTTGCACAGTATTAGGTCTTATAACTCCAGATTTGGACCAGGTAAAAATAATCTGAATTGGAACTTGTTGCCTATGTTCTTTCAAAGTGAAGCTATTCATTAGGCGATAAAAACTGAGTTTTGGATCCGTTTCCTCAAGAGTACGGCCATACCAAGCCTATAAAAATATGTACAGCAACTATAATGTTAATTCAACATCTTTGTGTTCTGTCATTCCACAGATGCTTTTGCCACAAAGGGTAAAATTCAGGAAATATTTCCATGTCAGTAATCAGAAGTGCAAAAATAACCCATCAAAATGTAATGTTTCAGATCTCTTAAACTGTCTGGAGTATACAACTGTACATATTTCTTCTGAGATCCCAACTGGCTGTGTTTTTTCTCAGATAAACATGTGGATGCCCTCATCCTTTTTGAAAAACTTTCTGAAAACTTCCAGACCCAGAAAAACCTTTGTAAATTTATATATTGAGGTGAAGTTCCAGCTAAATATCAAGGTGGAACAAATTCTGCAAACTATCACTATAAACTATCACTATAAAAAGCTCTCATAATCAAACTGATTTATCACATCAAAAACCTGAGCAGCCTTAAAAATGTGCATTGATGCTTGGTTGTGCAGTGACATTTTTTTTTTAAATGTTAGCTGATTTCAGACTACTATGAACATCGAATATTAAACACCAAAATTCCCTATGATGCTGCTTACTCTTTAAAAAGTAGATGACTGAAATTTATTTAGTTTAGAAGAATTGCATGGGGTTTTGTTTTTTAATAAATAACTGAAATGATTACCTACCACAGGCGCTATAAATATTTTTCTTTATGGATTTGTGGTAGAAATTTAAAATGCATCCTGTACTGCAGGAGCCAGAAAAATTACTGTGAAGCCATAGATGGGAGTAACTCTTCATCAGCAAAGCCAGTATCCACAACGACTTTGAGAATCTATAGGATTTGATATTCTTTCCATTAGGTCATACTTGCATCACATTAATGTTACCGATGAAAGTTAAGGAAAATACAATCCTTAATAGTTTGTTAATACAGTGTGGTCATGAGTTGTATTTTCTTTCTCCTGTTCTTAATAGATATGCTCTCAGACATCTGGGATGGAGACCACGTCCTGAGAGCAATGCCAGGCTCCTCTCACCGCAGACCAGGAGAACTGAGCTCTTAATGTTGAGTTATTTTTATTTAACATCAAAAAACATAACAAAGAGTGTAGTTAGATGATCTTATTTCTCAAAGCTGGCCCATGGCTTCTCAGGACAAAATTAATTGGGACAGTACAACAGAGCAGCAGAGCAGGACCAGGATAGAGAAGGGGGCTCAGCACATTTTAGGCTCAAGACAGGTAGAGGACAGAGATCTCCCTTCTCTCATCAGCTGAAAAATCTCATCTACAGTACAGACTCCTTGTTCCTAGCAGGAGCCTTTTCCTCCTGTTTCCTCATGTCTCCTTCGAGAGCAACCCTGGTTCTCCAAGGCTCCAGCCCTGCAAAGTCAGTGGCAGGATGCTGGCTTTCCTCTACCATCACTGTTTTACCACCACTTACAGCCTCTTACCACGGATGGCTGCCTCTCTGCCTATGCTTAAATTGGTCCCACTACTTTTATTTACTGTGTATATTGGGACTGTCAAAGCACAGATCAGTAATGGATGGCCAGGAAATAAAAGAGGAAATAACAATACCCTATTGTTAGTATGATAAGAGGGCAAAATAGTTCAACATTATTTTATCTGTGTTTATAAAAAGAAAATCCATCCCCAAAGGTATGCACCTGTTTGGCCAAGTTTGGCAACTAGTCAGTTTTCTAATTAGGAATTAATTTCTCTGAAGTAATCACAGTGAACTGAAAAGAAACACTTATATGCAGGCTGCCAGGTAGTATAGAGAATACAGAGAGAGCCTCAGACCTGAACCAGCCTGGTTTTAGCAATGTGGAGCTCTGTGACAGTCAGTTCACTCTCCGAAGAAGAAGGTGGCCAGGGTGACATGTGCCCTGCCACCATCTATCTGCTTCAAGTATTGAGACCCCTCGGGGCAAGGTATGCAGGTTATCTCTGCACCCAGCTGCAGACAGCCGCAGCAGCACACATGGGGACCACTCGCAGTAAAACAGCAATGGGCATTTGCCTCCCTGTCAACATCAGTAACCCAGTAATAGAAGCACTCAAGTTGTGAGAAATTTAGCTTCCACCCTCTGCTCCACCTAGTTCATAGCAAATATTGGGGTACAGGTCTGTCACTTCCCAAAGAAGGTCTTACAAAACAGTGGGCTTCTCTTCCCCTCTCTGTACCGCTGTCTATAAAGTGATGTATAAAGTGTGCATAAGCACTAATTTGAGCAGGCATGGGGACCCCTGGGTAGTCTTAGCCCAGACCTTGCAATCAGATTACAAATTTTGGCCCTACCTCTGCCTAGCCATAATAAAATTGGCATTTTGTTTCTTCAACCTAACAGTGAGTAACAGGAAGGAAACTTGCACTGGACCAGAGGAGAAGGTGATCCTTGTGGGTCCCTTCCAACTCACAGCATTCTAATAATGACACAAGCAGATCCTCATCTCTGTAATAGGAACCTACTCCTTTTTCTCCTTATTCCATCCAAACAGAAAGGAGAACAAAGAGGGGTTTGTTCCCTCTTTCTGCTCTCCATTAGGCTTCTGTATTTACCCTTTGGCAGGGGTGAACACACATCTTTTATCACATCTCAAGTCATCTGGACAAAACCAGCCAGGCAACATCCACCAGAGAGCTTGCAACGCAGAGTGACAAACGATGCGAACAGGTCTCTGTGCTGTTGGTGCTAAAGTAACAGCTGGAAGATCTTACTCCCTTTTTGGTGAAAGAAGAGTAAAAAATGTGAAATAGCTATTGCTTGAAAAGTTGCAGAAAAAGCTAAATTCATCTGTGGGCTCACATCCAAAATCCCAGGACACAAAATGGCAACGTTAGTACATAATATCTGCAGAGTAAAACCATGAGCTGTCTGTCTTTAGCTGAAACAAGCTCTCTGTGAAGCCAGCCAAGCCAAAGTGCTTGCTAACACTTTCAAAGAGGTCAGATCTCTTGGCTGCTGCTTCTGGGATCAGTCTTACAGGCATCTGAACTCCAAAGACCAGCTGGGCTGTCACTGCTAGCCTGGCCATTTTCTGTTGAGGCAGTAGTGCCAAGTAAGTTGGTTGTATGGTTTGGAGCTGAGCGAGTTCTCAATCACACATATACACTCTATGTTGCTGTTGTTTGCCCCAGTTTTCAGACCAAAAACCTTTCACGTATGTCATATTCAGCCTCCTCCCATTCTATTGTGCCATGAGACTTGCCAGTAAGCTCTGTTTGTTAAACAAAGCTGACTGACATTTCTGAAAACCTTTCTTAATGGACCAGCCTCATCTTCATAACCTCAGCAGCTGGATGCACAAAGCTCTAAGGGATTTGGGAGCAGCAATCAGCCACACATTCTCTCCTACAGAAATCCTTGCAGCTTTCTTATTCCTGGAATAACAACATCCCTTCTGCTACTGCATTAAACTAGACACTGGTTGGTGTTTGTTCCCCTCACTCCAGGCAGAAGGCAAAACTATGTGTCTAATATAATAATGAGCTGTGCCTGTAGGGCACATAATGGACCTTACATGAGGACACAGAAAAAGCTAGCAAAGGAACTGCCCCCTCCACAGACACTAATATGCTAAAGTAACGGTGTTTCCAACCACGTTTCATGTTTTATGTTCACACAACCTTTCCAATCAGCTCAAGTCCAAACTTCTGAGGAGTGTTTTAAAGAAAAGGACCAAGATTTTGACCAAGATTTGGTGCATGGAGGAAGTCACAGTGAAGATACCAGACCTCCCCACAATGTTTGTGCTAAGCCAGTATGTTTGTTAAATCACTATAGCAAGAGGCCTTGAGTTTGCAGTCTTGCAGGAAAGAAAAAAGGCTTATTTAGGTCAATAAGAACATTTTTCTGCTGTCAAATTGTGGTTCAAATTTGGGTCCTCAAATGGGACAGATGCAAAAACAATTTAGATTAAGTTTAGGCACTAAGGCTGTATTTCAGGCACTATCCAGCCTTACTGTAACTCCTTCCAGTTCCACCCTAACAGATAAATAATGCATGTTCTTCTTGTTTTGACATCTCTATGGTATAGTCATTTATGTTCCTCCAGGGCCTGAATCTACAGACATGGATGCACACTAGCACCATGTACTTGAAACTACTGTCACCACATTGACAGTTACCCTAAATCTGTGATTACTGAAAAGCCTAGGAGTTTCAGCATGGTATTTAATGAGTGGAATTTTAGATCTTGTCACACAGAAAATTCTTACCAGACTCAATATAAGGAGGTCATTTTCAAACCTCAGCAAACAAAAATCAAGTGAGGCTGATAAACAATCCTTAGCAGAAGAAAAAAATAAAGATCAGTCTTTAAGAGAAAATAGTTTTAAATCATTACATTTTTACTCTCTCTATATATGTATTAGTTAATCATTTGTTATATGAAAGCCCAAGAAGTAACTAGCATGCTTGCTAAACTGCTTCACCGTTGATTTTTAAACAGCCTCAGGTCATGGCCTTCTTCATCTTTGAATCACTTATTGAAATAACTGATGTGAGAAGCATGTGGATTTATCAGTCCAAACTCAGAATTATGCCTCAATTAGCGTTTAAATGATCTATCTTTCTGGTTTGAGGTGCTTGATTTTACTTTGTGTTTTACTTTGGACAGATGCTACTGAATTTGCCTAGAGGGGCCGTATTCAAAGAAGTGAAGGGTGGCATTGCACAGATATGTCTCTTTATTAACATGCTTCTGAAACACATTAAAAAAAAAAAAAGGCACATGATTGAGCAGAATATCACTAGGAAATGAACTATAGAGCCTTGCTGACTTAAGTTTGCTTGCACTTAATACTTCAGGGACAACTCTGCCAGAGATAACACTTTGCACGTTGCTGTGTCAGCTTCTGTCTCTACAGAACTGAGCCAGTCACAGATCAGGGCTACGGAGCAGAAAGGCCTCTTTCCCCAAGGTCTGTCCCTAAGGCCTTCGGTCTTCTGTTGTCCATCAGCCTCAGAGCTGACTGATGGCACTTTGGGAGCACTTAGCCATTCTGCTGCCAAATGCTCACTTCTTCCTGGCTGAGGAGCAAAGTAATTAAAGGAGCAGAGTGCCAGGGGTGGATAGAAGGAAGAGAGAATTGGTGTCAAAGGGTTAAGAGTGACTGTGCTCTCCTTCTGCAAAAAGAGCTCCTAGAAAACCCCAGGCAATTTGGAAGTTTTAAACACTCCTCAGGGGAAAAGGGAAGCTGAAGTTATGGGTGATTCTTACCAGGGAGTTTTCCTGGGCATATGTCATAGGCGTGGAAAAACTGGTGGGATGTTCACACTTATTTAATGTCGAGTGCAAGGCTGCAGAAACCCATTCAGCAAAGTGAGCTGCCAGGGAAGGAAGAGTCAGTCAGAAATTTTTCTGTTAATTCTCTCTGATTCTCAAATGATTCTTCCATCTTTGATAGGATGGGTGTGAGGCTCTGTGTGCCACACTGTTTGTGATATCCAACCTAATGATTCAAACTGAAGCTGGAATAAAGAATTTTTCCATCCCATATAGAGATAGTTCTGTCACCAGAAACCAGTTGACTGAAAAAGTGAAAGCACTTTGTTTCCAGTTTCATCAGCCTCTGATTTTATTTACTGTTTGGAGTTAGAAGAAGTAACACCAAAGAAGGTTTACTTACACCTATCCAGTAAGTCAGCAACTCACCTTCTGTTCTGCAATATTCACCCCACCTTACTAAAGCTATGAAAAAGTACCTATTTTTTTAGGAATACACAGGTCACAATTGAGGTTTACAGCTAATATTGTTCATTTCAGAACACAGGATAGCAAGGCAGGCAGCTGCCATCTGATGCTGTACCTTGAAATATTTATGTACCAAATAAAACTTCTGCACATTTACTGCAGCTATGTACATACAAAAGAATTCAGCTGTTTCCAGCCAGTACCTTGTGCTGCCTGCCTGCCTTGCTATCCTGAGCATTTTATATTGCTGTCACACTAGCCTGTGCATTTGCATCTCCACTCCTGTGTAATATGGTAGGAAAGGGTGTCAGATATCTTTTCAGTTTGGCCCATTACAGGTTATTAGGCTGCCAGTGCTGAGAGGTGACAAGGGTACAAGTACCTGCGGTGTCTGAGGAGAGTGCTGCACTCCTCAGATCCCTTCACTATCATCCCAATGAACCATAAAGGAAGCTGATACCTATGGAAACAGATACTTAAGATGTACAAAACACTTACACATGCAGCTTTCTTTGCTAAGCCCTCACAGTGCATCCAGAAAACACAGCTTGACTTCAAGAGGTTAAGAGATTATTTAGCTCTTCCAGTACATTTTTTTCTAGGCTCAAACACAGTCTTCTAAAAATTTTGGATATTTAATTTAAGGTGCTATGAAAAATGTGCTGAACTGAATACTATCAGTCACTTACCAGTTCATTACTCACTTACCAGTGAGTAATGTTGAATGGCCTTTATTATGTTCTGCTGCCCTCTACATTCAAGCACCATCTTCTTTTATAACCCTCCTATTACTCTATAAAGTGGAGGAAGACAATATTTTTTCAGAACTTTTTCAGAATACTTAAGAGTCAGGTGCCTCTAACACACTCATACTTTTTTTAAAACTACTGATTTTAGAAAGGATGAACAATTCTCCGTTTTCTTTCTAGGGTGATTGACATGTTCATTTTCACTCACATGCATACGAACTTTGATAAGCATTATGATACAAGAATACTTTCCCACATTACAGCAGCATTTTCATATGGGAATAAATGCAGTATTTTGCCTAAAATACCAATAATTACACTGTAGCTAAAAGTTAAGCAGCATTAGTACCTGATATAGCATTGCTACTACATGTTATTGAACAGCCACTTAACCACTGTTCTGTTTGACAACTGTAGAGTATAATTATATGTTACTTGAAAATGTTTCCTTTTTAAAGTGCCACTAGAAAAAAATCTTTTTTTATTATTTTAAAAATACTAGAACACCTCAAAAAAATGCCCTGCTGACCTGAATGGCACATTACAATCAAAAGTACATCTGTCGCTAATCGAATGAATATATAGGGATTGAACTTGGAAAGGAGACCTGATGTCCAGTTTTCACCATTCTCCCAAGTGGATGTAGTGGGACAAAGAAAATGGGAATTGAAGAGTAAAGCAGCATGCTCTGCAGTGCTAAGCTCAGGGCTGAGGCAGAAGAGATAGGTTGTAATTCAAACCCCTCCACTAACTCCCCTATGCCCCTTTGGAAAAAGTGTAACTTCACTGTTCTGACATCACCAGTTCTGGAATGGAAATAAAAGTTTCTCCTTCAGGAGGGTGTTAGGAGGAAAAACTGGCTAATCCTGTGCTTGCACAAACACCCACTTTTCCCAGTTTCAGCCTCAAATGATAATTTGTGAATCATTGGAGGCAGAACTGCCTGCAGACCTTACCCATAACTCTGAGCACCAGGCTGTTTGCTTGACCTTTTGCCCAGGGCCAAGCTTGCTCTGCCTCCCATCCCCATGATGGTGATGCAGGCCAGCTGTGCCTAAAGGCACTACGCTCTCCTTCCTCTTAGCCTGAGCACAGCACCCTAGAGACAGAGCTCATCTGCATTCAGCATTTGCTAACGGTGAACATGAACAAAAACAGAAGACTTTTTGGATGTAATGTAAACCCACTGGTAAAGGTCAGAAAAACAAGGTCTAAATATGGTTATTGTGAATTTCCCTGATGTCTCACTCCAAACACCTTGCTGCAGGGCTATTTGTAGTTGTTTTCTCCATGATCTGGTAACAAACTTTGTGTCCACTGGTTTCCAGAACCTCAGGCTCACTCTGATGTTAAGCCCAGCTACTGCCTGTGACAAAACATTAGACTAAATTCCTCCTGGTCTGATCCAGAAAAAGAATTATTGTGACCCCTCCTAGAAGTAAAATGATAGCAATATCTAAATTCTTAAATGAAAGCACTGAATTACTACCTTGCTTACAGACACAAGCAGCCTTGAACCCATGAACTAGACTACCCATGACAAATACTAACAGAGTCCCACGTTTATTTGATGGGAAAGCCCTCACCAAGAATTCAATACAATAAAATTCAGGTCTCAGAAATCAGGGTTTTATGTGACAGCAGCCCCTCTTATTGTATATCCTAATTGAATTTAACATCGCACTACCTCTCTATAAAGAAAGACAATGACAGATTTTATTTTGCTACAGAATACTCAGAAACACATCTGCAAGATCACAACTAGATGACTCTCTTGAGAGCAGTGATAAATGATTGCCGTTTTCATCCTTTAAAGAACTTTTAAAGTAATAAACTAGTGATCCTAGTGTTTCAGTAAATAAATGCACATTTTGTTAGCCCTCTGTCAAAAAACTAACAAAAGGGGCACACTGTGATTGCCTTTACAGTCAAGTGGGAAACACATCTGCACTGGTTGTTGTTTTACATTCCTTGACAGGACACATCTATCCTAAGAAATTTAATTAGTTATATGTTTTCTGGACACTCTGACACTGAGGCCAACTGGTGCAG
>NW_010336333.1:0-15134 GCF_000700745.2 Antrostomus carolinensis | reverse complement strand
AAACAAGGTGGCTTATTGGGAATCTAAACTGCTTATTGGGAATGGCCTAGGCTAATTCACAAGTGATGCCTGGGCATGGTTCAGGAGACTAATACTTGCCTCAGGCCAAACCCATTCAATGGGCCACTCTGATTATTTAAGGACAGACAATCACAAAACCATAGAAATATTGTTTGAAGGTGACTTAATCCAACTTTCTGCTTGAAACTGAACCATTGCCATCACTAGTTCAGATCTGTCACGTCTTTGTCCAGCCCCATCTCAAAAAGATCCAAGGTCGGAGATCTGACAGCCCCTATGAACCACTTCACTATGCTTCTGGTGAAGTCATTTTTCTTACAGTCCAACTTGAACCTCTGAACCACAATCTATGGCTATTACTCCTTGCTGCACTGTCTAGGACTACTGATAATAGTTTATTGACAACTGAACATGATTTCACTTACCAATCTATTTATCGAAAGAGCTGAGCAGAAGCTCTGGGCCTGGGCTCCAGAAGTTGAATGGGGAAGAGATGGAGCCATGGCAGAAATAAACTGCACAAACTGGAGAGGTAAATGCCTTGAAAAGGAGCCCAAAATACCTCACCTTCAAAAACCTCCCTCTGAAAACACCACCTAGAGTGATTGCAACCACTAGAGATTTGAACAGAGAAGCCTCTCAGCCTATTCTACTGTCTTCTCACAGCACACGTCACATCCTGTTGGCATATTCCTTTCCCTTCTCCCATCTTTGGTGCAGGGGGTCTTATGTCAAGAGAGAAAAATTTGGGAAAACGTTTGTCAGCATCAGAACCAGCAACTACAACTCCAGAACAAATTACAAGCCACTGTTTAGACTGGCAAAGCTGTGCATTTGATGTTGTCCGGCAGGTTTAATCGACAGATTATGGAGCATTGACGGATTATAGAGTAAAACTGAGACTGCCATACAAATCACTGGTGTCAAAACTATTGCAAAACGGAGTGTAGTTCTGTGGCAGTTAGGCATGATGTCAGGAGAACACTGACCCCTGTCAAGAACAACATCAATGTCTACAGGGAGACACAAGTCAGGATGTGTAGGTTTGCCAGGTTCAGGGCATAGATGATGTTCACGGTTCCTCCATCAGTCACAGGCTTCAGCATTAACCCTCTTAGCTCAGGGTGGTTTTCTTGTGCACGAACTATTGCATCAAATTGATGGGATGAAGAGAAGAGAGGTAGGACAGAGCATGCAGTGAGCAGTTGTTGGTATATGCTGCTGCACAGTGTGCCAGCATTGCTGGGAGGAAGGAATAAATCACTGTACTGTCTGGCATGGAGCCTGCTTTGGTAGCAATGCTCCTTCCCTGTTGTGCTGAGAGGGGAGTACCAAGAGCCGTGAGACACGTCGTGAGTTCCTTGGTCTTCACATTCAGCATTTTGGCTTGAAGCCATTGCAGACTCAGCGTCTTCAGGCTCAGGAGTCTCACATGTACCTGCATCCCTCCTCCTGACACTGGATGGGGAGTCCTCAGAGCCTGCCGGCACCAGGTGTCCCACCACCTCTCCTCTCTGCACCTACACCAAGCAAACACAATACACCTCGATCTGCACCAGTCCACTCTGCACCTGTCCACCAGGCATTATCTCAGAAAAGATTTTGACACCTGAGAACAGAGGAGGGGTAGAAATCGGTTTTTTTTGGGGGGGGAAGAATTATAGCAAATAAGGGGTCAGTAAATCAATGTTTTAAGAGAACTCTTTAAGAGCTGTTGCTGTTTTTTTCTGTGGGATGTTTACACTACAAAATATCAGTCACTACTGTCAGGCCTTAGGAAACATGTCAGATTTCTCCATATGTATACACTCACTTACTATATGAATGCAATTTAATTTTGTACAAGTCCCTCTAAGTTTAGCTCAACCTGGATATTTCAAAAATATGTATACAGGTAATGTCTAAGCTCACAGCCTAAATTCCTAAATAAAAGCCCCCTTATATCTGCAGTTTGACATTGGTGCTCTTGCTAGAAGTTAATTCTATACATCAGTCAACTGGGCATCAGAAAAAAAGCCACGTGATTTGCAGAACTAAACACAATAGTACATTTCATTTTGACAATACATTATAAGCACTCTTCAAATATTTCAGGCTCACTGAAGACTCACAAATAATCTTTGACTAATACAGTGGAAAGGTTAATAGGATTTTTTTTCCCAGCCCTTTGGGAAGATGAGGAAGAGACAACCATCAACTGTTAACCTGAAATCATTTACCCCATTCTGCCTGGCCACATCAATGAGCTGCTTGATTTCAACCCACTGCTAGTATGAATGATTCAAGCCTCAAATCTTGGAATAATCATATTCACCCACAGCAGGCTGAGCTCAGATGACAAAATACTCACAGTCATGTCTTAATCCAATCTAATAAAAAAAAAAAAAAAAAAAAAAAAGAGAGAGACTATGAGTCTGGTTTCCTATCCTCTTATTTCTGGGAAATCTGTCCATCAAATTTCAGCTGCTTCTCAGTGTTGTCTTCACCATGAGATGGGCAGCACAATATGGAAGCTGTCATTTGTCCTTCATTTCTAGATTGTATTACAGATGTTATGTGATTACGGGAGATAAGTGGGTAAAATCCAGCTTCATTTCCCAGGAGGCTGCAGATCATCCTTATATAAGTTTTCACAGCTTCTAAGTGCTTCTCCTGCTGCTGGCTTTTATCCTGTGCTCTAAATGGACCTTCCTTTTCCCTGGGATGAGGCTGCCCAGGGCTACCCTGTGCAAGGACGCTGTGGTGGCATGTGTCCCCCGCAGCCAGATGGCAGCAGGGAGAATTCATGTTTTATTCTCCGGATTCAGATTTCAGTTATCTTGTACAGTGCTTACAACATTGCAAATTCAGTGAGATTCTGGCACTCTGCAGGTTGTCAGCAAGCCTTTATTAAGCCTATTCAAAAAACACCTGTGAACATAACAAATCTGAGCCAAGGGAAAACAAAAGCCAAACAGAAAAACTAGTTCTCCCTTCATAAACTCTCATAGGGAGGAGAAGTTTCAGATGTTCATGTAGTCCTCCCATCAGGAAAACAGATAAAACCGAGCTTGGGAAACTGGTCCAGCTCATCACCTGGAATCCAGATATGTCCAGTGCCTGTGGTCGCCTCCCCAGCTCCTATCCCTACTCCCCAGCTCACTTTCTTCTTCCAGTTGTGTGGTGCAAGCCAACAAGTAACTTAAATCCAGGAAGATGCAGATAACAGGCTATGTCTCCTCACAGCACACTTGCACATAACTGCCACCTGGTAAAACTAACCTGTCCCGCAGCAAGTGGCAGAGATGTGGCCACCTGGCAGCAGGTCACTGGGACCCTTTGGGTCACTCCATCTCGGTGTAAGTCATAGCCACCTAGTAACATCTGCCCAGCTTGAACTAACCAAGGACAATGACATCCATGCAAAAACAGAACCAAGGAAAGAAATAACAGTCTTTCCACAAAACAGTACATTTAAACTTGATCAAAGAGCCATTTGTATTAAATCTTTTCCATGGGAGTGATCTCAATTTAGGACTGAAAATCAGTAGGATCAGCCTGCCATACATGCATTTACAAGGGATAACTCCTTCATTTTTATATACATAGAATCATAGAATGCACTGGGTTGGAAGGGACTTTCAAAGGTCATATAGTCCAACCCCCCAGCAGTAAGCAGGGACATCTTTACTACAGCAGGTTGCTCAGAACCCCATCAAGCCTGACCTTCAATAGCTCCATGGATGGGACCTCCACTACCTCTCTGGGCAACCTGTTCCAATGATCTACCACCCTCATATTGAATAACTCTTTCCTAATATCCACCCTAAATATACCCTTGTCTGCCAAGAGGGATATTCATGGACTCCACACACGATTCAATGTGAATTCTACTGGAGACCTTTATTATTGGTTACATGATCACTAATACACTCTGAAGTTGCTAACACACACACACACATAAACTCTTCATTGGCTAAAAGTTACTGTTCACATGCCTGGTTACAATACTTGATTGGATAAATCCACCTGTTCATGAGGCATTCTTTTTACTTCTGGATAGTTAAAATAAGAAGTTTTCTTATCTTGTTTTCTTGCATTTTCTCATGAATCTATTTTTCACCCAAAGTCAAGACAAGGCCAAAGCCACTTGCAGCTTCAGCTCTTAAAGCGCCAACACTTATCTAGTTTAAAACCATTAAACCATTACCCCTTGTCCTATTGCTACATGTCCTTGTGAACAATTCTTCCCCAGCTTTCTTATAGGCACCTTTCAGGTACTGGAAGTCTCCTATAAGGTCTCCCCAGAGCTTTCTCTTCTCCAGGCTGAACAACCCCAACTCTCTCAGCCTGTCCTCATAGGAGAGGTGCTCCAGCCCTCCGATAATTTTTGTGGCCCTCCTCTGGACAGGCTCCAACATGTGCACATCCTTCTTGTGTTGAGGGCTCCAAAAATGGACACAGTACTCCAGGTGGGCTCACACCAGAGCAGAGTAGAGGGGTGGAATCACCTCTCTTGATCTGCTGGCCACACTTCTTTTGATGCAGCGCAGGTTGTGTAGTTGGCCTTCTGGGCTGCAGATGCACATTGGGGGTTGATGTCCAGCTTTTCATCCGCTATTATCCCCAAGTCCTTTTCCTCAGAGCTGCTTTCCAGCACATCAGGACCCATCCCAGGTCCATATATATATAAATACGTATATTTAATAATTAGTGTAGCACTACAGAAGCAGTCTCAAGTGAAAAGTCATCATTGTTTAACTAATTTCTTGAAAAAACTCTTTCTGATGAATACAAAAAAAAACTAGGAATATGAGGAAACAAGGAATATGGACCCTTCATATTCCTTTTTCACCAACATCAATTACGGGATAATGCTACCTATTCACTTTAGTATTTGTTTATAGACCTGTAGCCATATTCCTTTTTGTCTAGTCCCCTTTGAAGCTGCTGATACCTTCTGCCTCCATTAACTTCTATGGTGATGAGTTCCAGGTCACTACCCACTACATAAAGAGGAAATTTCTCTTACATGCTTTAAACTAGTTTCTCACTGGTTTCAATGACTTCCCCAAGTTCTTGTATTGAAGGAGAACAGCATTTCTGCATTCACCTTAACCATTACTTCTATGATTTTTAAAACCTCAGCTATATGCCCAAAGCCTCCCCAAGCTGAAGTCCCAAGCTAGTCTGCAGTTCCCTCACCCCCTTACTCATTTTAGTGACCTTCCCTGTATATTTTTTAAAGTTCACTCTGGCCTTTTTGAGATGCAAACATGAAAACTGCCCACAATATTCAAGTTAAGGGTGCTCTAAGGTTTTGTATAGCTGCAAAATCATGTTTTTCCTTTTGTAGTCAATACTTGATGATACTCAGTGTGTTAGAGCAAGAAGGGAAGGATCCTTATCCTGTCTTCAGACCTACAATGGGAAGCTTGAAAACAGCTCTGTAAGTCTTAATTACTCATTCTACAATACTTTTTTGTGTGTTTCGTCATCTGGAAGCACATAGGGCACAGTGTGTTTTATCAGTATCTGTTTGTTGCCACTGTACAGGAATCTATCCTGCTTACAAGTTTCTGAGGAGTTTCTGAACCCTTGTGGCCCTGAATCAAACAGCAAGCTGAGGTTAGGAAATGAAGCCTGACTTCTTGTCCTGTGTTTTCACCATGTTTGTGGTTGTTTAGCCTAATATGCTTTGCAAATTAAATGAGCTAAGAGACATGGCTCAGCAGACAAGTGGTAGCTCAGTGTGCCTCAATAACCCAACCCCTCTGGCTCCAAACCTGTCCAAGTTTGGAGAGCTTGTCAGTGACAGGGAAAAGAATTAGCCTCTTGCTATGCTTTATGCACAGCCCATTGCTCACAGAAGCAATCACCTCTTGTAATTTTTGGCTCTAAAATGTTCAGATTCCTTTGAGCTAAACTTAAGACTGAATAAGTATTTCTAGCCAATGCCTTTATAATGTTTGCTGCACAGGAAGAAAAATTCAAGAAGAAAAATAAAAGCACATCAAAAAGGATTTAGGGGTTTGTATGTATGCATATATGCATGTATATGCAAATTCAAGGGGGTGCAAAACTTTGAAAATGTAGATTTTAAGGCTCTGTTTTTCTTGGCAGCAGAAGTATTTGTGTTTACAGGTCTCAAAGGACATGTATGACTGAAAGTCACAGCGGTAATAAGAAGCCTAGGACCATCAAAGGATCAGCCTTGAAGGAAAATAAAATTATTCTCAAGCAAAGGAAACAGTTAAGCTAGAATTTGATGTACATATCTTTGAAGGTAGGATTTTTTCCTTCAGATTTCACCATAATTGGAGAACTAGGCATTAAAACCCACAATACACATTTCTATTCCTATCTAATTTTTCAATAAATTAGTTAAGCAATGATGTCTTTTCACTTGAGACTGTTTCTGTAGTGCTACACTAATTATTAAATGTAAGTAGGCATTGAGCATCTCCCCCCATCAATACTGATGTTGAATTTAAGTTTAAAAAAAATTATCAGTTTGTGCCTGGTGTTTCATAAGCAAATGCATCGACACTTGCTTCAGGATTCATGTTTTGCACTCTGTGGCTGAAGGCCTGGTATAAAGAAATTAATCAGGTTATTAACTTGGTCTGCACGATGAATTGCAACTCTGCACAGAGCGAGCAGATCATCTGAAACTTGCCCTTCTGACCTGCAGAGCAGCTAGAGAATTGGCATAGAAACTCAGAGGCTCAGATATACTTTCCAAGAGCTTTGAAAGTCAGCCAGCACAGCAGTACATAGCACATTCCTGAATCCAGTCAAATCAAAATATTTTATCAAAAGCCCATCAGCAAAGGCCTTCACTTCCTCCTCTGACCTTTATGCCTTAGATGGGAACTGTCTCCAATCACTGATCCCTCCAATCCATAAGAAGCAGCATAACTGACTGTGACTATCGTCACATAAATAATAAAAGTATCACCTGGTGTGTCAGAGGCTTTTGATGAAGATAAAATTAAGGGGGGATATTTGGGGCAATTATGCATTGTCAAAAAATAATTATTGTGTCTGAAAAGCAGAGCTGAAAATAAGCAACTCAAAACAAGCCCGCCAAAACAGTCAAAGTCCTAGTATGAATTAATCACATTTGGCATCCCAGCAGAAAGACCAGTACATGGGCTCACTCAACCTGTTGCTATGGGCTTGGGAGTAGCACCTGACCAAAAGCTCAAAGAGGATGGAGTCTGGTGCTGGTAGTGACCCCTCTGTCATCGTTAGAAAAAATGCAACAAGTGGGGTGAATAATACAGCAAAATTGTGGTGATCAAACACCACCTGTTCATGAGGTGGAGAAGACGTCATATGGAGAAGACCTGGGAAGTGAAGAGCATTTCTTCTCAGTGCTTGGTCACTGGCCAACACACAAGGGGGCTTAGCCATAGGGTCTTCTGCATCCACTCTTCTCCTTACTTGCTGCAGGGTGAGTACAGGTGGGAAGGGAAGTTACAGGTTGGTCTACACTATGGAAATATTTATTTGCAAAGAGGGGCAGGAGCTAAAACTAGAGTCTGAAAGCATCTCATGGAGTCCAGAGAGCTGTGAGGAAAGACAAAAAGACTGTGAAGGGTAATGGAGCATTATTACAGGACATTTCTGCTTATTTTTGCTTTTCTTTCTGTGTGCAAGTTCTGAAAGATTTCACACTATGCTAGTCAAAATTGCAGGACCTTGAAAGTCTGATTTACTACAGAGCCAAAACACAAGTTCAGTAGTTTTAAATGATAACTTTCAATTAGTTTGAAACTGAAGTAGGTTAGACTCCAGCTTTAAATAGTTTGTCATATACAAGCAAATGTGTAAGTGATTTACTGTGTATTGTTTTTATGATATACCACAATAGCTGTGCATAGCACTTTGATATATTAAGCAAATAGTTCCTGCCTTATAATTTCATGCTGTAAAATGAAATATGTGTGTATATAAATAAACATAGGTATGCATATACTTTTAAACACATAGATTCCAGTGCTGACAGAACAGAAGTAATGAAGTTGGTTTCCCACCTGTGTAAAACAGCTGTCAGCTTTGGCTTGTCTGAAAAAATCAAGAATGATGAAAAAATCAGAGGCAAATTGATGGCAAACTGAAACATTGGAGGAAGCAAATGTGGCAGCTGAAAAAAATAGTTTCTGAATTCTTGTGAATGAGCTGCTAAAGACAGTCAATTAACAAGCCATTCTTCAGTTGTACAACAGATAGCTCAGCACAGTCACATCTTGCCTTGTCCTTCATGTTATGGCACAGTCGGTTTCCCAAGACAGTGCACGTGCAAACACACATGTGTTCTACCAGCTGCTTTCACTAAATGAATAGACAAAGACACTGGAAAGGCCAGGAGAACCTGATGAGAAATTAATAGCTTAGGTCAGGTTACCATCAAGTTTTTCTTCCAACATGCAAAATGAGAAATGTATGCATTCTCTCACAGAGGAAAATTGCCTCTGTTGGGTAAAAGACACTCTGTGTGTTCTGATTCAGCATCAATTACCATGTGTTGCAGGCTTGGTTGACTACCTCCTAACTGGACTCTTATTAAGCTACTGTGAAGAACACCCCAGTCCTGTGTTCGTCCCTTTGCACCAGAAGTGTGTGGTGGGCTCTTTGTCTCGTTAGCATGCCTTGCAAACTCCCTGGGTAGCTGCACCTTCTCTGATACCATGAAATGGGCACACCTACAATCAGTATTTCATCTGCAATGGGAACATCTACAGTAGTTCATGTCGTACTCCTAACAGATGAGCAAACTTCATACCACTCACCCAGGCCAGTCCTTCAGAGGGCAACTCAGATCCCTGCTCTGGATTGTAAAATCCCATATCCCGTGATGTGACTGTGACTTCATCCTGGTATGTTCCCAAGGGATCAGCTTCCCAAGCTCACTGCAAAGGCAGGGGAGAGTAAAACTCCTGTCTCAAGTATTCTTAGAGTTTGCAGGGCTTTGGCCAGAGGTAGGACTCTGTGCTGCGGACAAGCTGGCAGAGCAGAGGAGAGATCAAACGAAAGCAGATTTATCCTTTTTCAACTGTTAGTCTTTTCAACATCTCCAAGCTATGCAGCAGTCCAACAGAGGTTTTCAGAAGGCTAGTATGGATGTAAAATCTAATGGTGATGAACACTTTTGAGCATTTCAGCTCTCTATCCTTAAATCATTTTCTTCTGTGAGAGGTACATGCTAGGTTTAACAATAAAAAAACTAATGTCTAGTAGGAACATTTATTCTAAAACTAAGAATTCATGAGAGGAAAAAGGCATAAATAATTTAGTAGCAATAAAGAAAAGAGAACAAAACTTAAATGTCTGTTCAAGATTCTTCTAATCTTCTTTGAGATCTGTACAAACATAAGCAACAAGCAACTTGAATCAAAATTAATTCCAGACCTATTGAAGGCCAACACCTGGGCAGTCCTTGGAAGGTGCCAGTTAGAGGAAAATGTGTCTTTGAGGAAGGTATGGGCTTCTCAAAGGGACTTAATCTCTCACCTAGCCTACCATTAATTTGACTTCCCTAACAAGATCATGCCCAAAAGTCCATAACCCTCCATCTTCAATATAGTTTTAATGTTGATTTGTATTTCAGTTCTGGTGGTGACACAGAAACATGTGGGAGTCTCTTTTAACCCAAACTTGCAAACACTGTTAAGGTGTAATAATACTCAATTGTTGTTCAGAACATGCTGGTAATACTTTTAAAACAAAATATGGAGTGTGCACTTTTGCACTTTTGACATGCATAATATGTGGCTATGCAAGGAGCAATATACAAGTTCCTAACTTCTGTCTACTGGATTTTGAAGAGATATGGAAGGGGAAGAAGTGCAGGAAGGAGATGAAAGCAAACAGATATGTATTTTAGCCTTTAAAACTACTCAAGTGTATAGATACATCAGGGAGGAGTTCTGCATTGCAGAATGAAAAAGAAATGTAAGTTGTGTAAGATTCCCTTAACGTAAGTAAAAATTAAATATCACTTTAAAGACTACAGGACTCTGTCCTTTGGATGCCTAACTACTGGTTGGCTTAATCAGTTATCTTCCACTTTTCTACTCAGCTGCATAATGGTTCCTATGCTTAGCAGTACAATTGGAGTATTTGTACCGCTTGCAACAGCACAAGCAGCAGGCTCAGAAGCATATAGGACTGATCCTGACTTCTACACCCCTGTCATTATACAAGAAAAAGATGGAGAGACCCTACTTTGACATAATTTCTTCTTCAGAAACTCTTGGCAGGTACATGAAATTAGTTCCAGTAACTCACTGCCTCTGATGCCTGTATTTTCAAACCAGCCTTTTCAACGGGTTTTTCTCAGTGACAAATTCAGATTTAGATTTAGAAAATTAATTTAGTATCTGAATTATGAATGACAAGGCCAAAGATCTAGAAGACAGTCTACCTATGGAGAAAGCACGTTGACATTAAAGGAGAAGGGAAATAAGCACAGTTCATAGTCTGTGGCTTCCCACTGAGGTTGAAGGTTAGCCAAGATAAGGCTTAGGCTGTTTCTTCAACAGGTACTTCCAGATGGTGATTCAGAGAACCCCTGATAGTTTAACTTAGCTGGCCAAACAAAACTTAACTTAGCCAAACAAAATCAGGTTCCAGCTCTGAATTACCTTGACAGGATGCTCACCAACCACAGTTGGAGTTTTGGGACACTGCTCTCCTAAATCTCACACCTAGGCACGACTCCTAAGTTTGGTAGTTGTAAACATCTCCAGGAGTTTCAGTCAGTCTTCACATGTGCTTTCCTTGGGTCTGTGACCAACCTACAGACAGTACTCCTTTCCCTAATATGAGGAAGGAAACTATTATTTGTCTCAATAATTTTAACTCATTTATTTCAACGCTGTTCATCATCTCTCTTGCCGCCCAGGAAAAAATTGAATTCCAAAGAAGTTGAACTTCATTAATTAAGCCAGAATATTTTTTCAGAACTATTACTGAAGTGCATGCAATAGGAATTGCAAATCGTCTGTTACATGTCAGGAGATCTTGCCAAAATATTTTCAGAAATAATCATTTCACAGTGCCTGATTAAGTAACACAGTTTGAACATCCCCTTCCAAACACATGCTATGCGTTTTCAGATGTATCTATTCAGCCAACTAACTGTTTCTCTGTCACAAGCTCCTCAGCTCTTCTAACTAACTTCTTTACATAAAATTATCCAACCTTTCTTCACTGGACACATGCACTTATAGGGCACGTATTAACTCTATCAACATGTCTACATGGCACAATGCAGTGCCACACAGAGAAACCCAGACCAGTTACAAAGAAATCAGAGAGATACCCGGAGCTGCATTAGCTTGTTCTTTACTCAAGACTAAGGCACCCAGCCTTGCAAGTGTCCTCTGCTTTGCACTAGAGCTGCCATTCTGGCTCTGGTTCCTAAAGTAGATCATTCATTAAATCATGCTGTATACATACCCACTCTCCCTAGATTTCAAAGCAACTTTTTTTCTTGTATGGAGATATAATAATAAGTGGGATCTACCAGAATTCTGCAAAAAATATTAGGCCAATACTCATTTAGACAAAGTGATGAGTATGAAACAAGAAATCCCATGGAAACAGCCTCCAGTCAAATGTAGCATCTGGTGTCTCTATGCCCTAGGGTGGTAAAGTCTTCTTCCTTTCCATGTTTAGAGGCTTAGATGAGAGAACCAGGCAGTGATACAATACTTGGAGCTGTGCTGCAAGAAGAAAATGTGACAGTGAAGCATAAATTAACACTAGAGTGAATAACATTAAATTATATTGAGAAACACTAACTTTAGCAGGCTGAAAGTTTAAGGCTGACATTTAGTCTAAGCTAGGAAGCTCCCTCTTTGATGGGGACAGTTGGGTTGCTTAGAGCCCAATACTCATCCCAACATAAGTTTTTAAAGTAAATGGAATGAATCACTGTTCATCTCTACATCAGCTAGAGAAAAAGCCTGGAAACTACTGAAGCTGGTAGCAGATGTCTAAGGGACTGGAGTTACACAAGATGGACATACAAAGGGAGACAGGCTCCAGAAATAAACTATTCTCTTAAACTTCTCTGGTAAGGACTGGCATATCTTTCAGATGCCTATCATCACATGGGTTTTCCTCTAAGACCCAAGACAGAAAAAAGTCTGCCTACAGTCTCCCTTCCACACGGGGAAGTATCACACCCAAAGTCACTTGTTATTCAAAAGCCTTTCACTGAAGTCTCCTTCAGTCTTCTCTCAAGATGTGGACTGAACAAAGATTTGTTTGGGGTTTTTTTATTTCCATTTGCTTGCATCTGATTTCTATTCATCTCTGGTAAAATTTTACAACAAGGTCACTAATCAATTCTAAATTTAAATAAAAATCCTATTGCATTATCTTTTATTGTTGGTACTATTGCTCTCATAATGCTGAATAATGTTAATTATGTGCTTGAGTGCCACCAAAGGATAAATTAAAAAACATCCCATGAGTGGAATTCCTTGTTTCACATTGAGCCTGGGACAAATTTTGCTGGATTAGGTATGGTCTGGTCTATTTTATTGCAAAATAATTCATATTTTATTTTTTTATTTGCTAGAAAGACTACTGATAAACAATTATTTCATGCAGAATACCAAACAACTATAGCCATAGACATATCTGTATAACTCAGCTAGTAATACATTCATGAGGTAGGTAGAACACTTATGCATATCAATCCTTTTGCAAGTAATTTCACAGAATCACAGACTCGTAGGAGTTGGAAGGGACCTCAGGAGATCATCTAGTCCAACCCCCCTGCCAAAGCAGGTTCCCTACAGCAGGTTGCACAGGAAAGTGTCCAGGCGGGTTTTGAACATCTCCAAAGATGGAGACTCCACAGTCTCTGGGCAGCCTATTCCAGTGCTCCGACACCCTTACAGTAAGGAAGTTTTTCCTTAAGTTTGTCTGGAACTTCAAAATTTACACATTTTGAAGAGCAGTGTTGCATTTTTCAGTGCAAGGTCTAATTCTAATGACTCCCATCCCTTTGTATCAGTACAGTCAGCATTTTGCCAGTCTGGTCCTTTTACCTCTTTGCTTTCATCCACTTCTACATGCCTTTTGTCTTTCTGTTTGATCCTATTAGCACTGAAATCAATCACGAAATTCCTGCTAGGAGCAGAAGGGGATGCTATCTTTGTGATGTCTAAATCCACTATTTGCCACCATTCTTCTCTACACACCAGCTCCAAACAGCTGTCTGCTCTTCTAACTCGGTACTTTTACATTTTTCACTGTTTAGGTCTTTTCACCTTTTGAAACAAAGCAGATACGAATATAAACATGAAAAACTTCTCAGATAATACTACTTTTTATTAATATCCTATAATTTTTGCACAGTTTCTTTTCTAATCCCAATTCATATGTACACAGTTGCACTATTGGTTTAGCTACACAAACTCAAATGGACAGAAGGTCGATTTCTCCATGGTTTTCACAAGAACTGAGCAAGCAAAGTTCATGTTCACTGGATGTTTGTGGGTTTTCAGAGTGCATAAAATACATACGCTTATAAAAAATGCATCAATACAGCTATGAAAAGATATCTAACTTCAGCTCCTCAGACAAGGAAAAATTTGCAGATTGTAAATAGGTCTATCTTGAAACTTTCTTTTTGCCAAACGGCTCCTTTGTTATAATACTGTGATGATTCCTCTTGAGAAATTTACTTCTTGTAGTCTTCAAATAGGGCAGGAAAAATTTCATTTTTTCCCTTTAATACCAGCTCACTAGTAAAAGTAAAGTAATTAACAATTATGTGTATTGTCATATCATTTTTACTGTCAAAGAAGGCATGGTACACATACAGTTGCTCATCTCACTAAATGTACTTGGAAAATAATTTTAATAATTAATACTTAACAGTGG
This sequence comes from Antrostomus carolinensis, assembly GCF_000700745.2. NCBI lineage: Eukaryota > Metazoa > Chordata > Aves > Caprimulgiformes > Caprimulgidae > Antrostomus > Antrostomus carolinensis. Next base: position 1,223 of record NW_010336333.1, on the reverse strand, counting down.
ATATTGTTTTTAATCCAGTTAAGATTGATAGTGGATGAAAGAGCTGCAAGGTAAATACCATTTTAATTAAAACAACTGTTATAACTGATTTCTGCTATTTCACTACTGCCATCCCCTTTAGTGATATGAAAAATGAAAACTATTTCTCTGGTATTCTCATACCTAAATTTCAAGACCACCACTTCTGTAAAATAAAACTCAATCTTTTTATTTGCTGTTTTTTGAATCAGCGTTAACTCTTGTTGAAAAACAGATGCCATGGGAAATACAAAATTTTAAGCTGCCTTTTCTGTTGCACTGGTAAATTAGCACACAATTCATTGAAGTTTTAAGTTCCTATGTTAGAATAGAGTTTAAGATACTTCTGAACACAGCAGGACATTTGTGTGCATACAAACTCCCTCATCTTCCAGATATAGAACCTCATTTTTCCAGAGTTAAATCCAGAATTTCTAGATTTCATTAGATCATTTAGAGCAGGACTGTTGCCTTCAAACAAATGTTAGAGAAACAGCCATGAAGCTGGTCTGTTGATATGAATTTGATATAATTTGGATCACTGAAGAACTTTCTAGAAGATTGGAACACCACTAATTGTACACCATTATCCCAAAGGGTAACCAGAAATACAGAAATAATGTGATGTTCAGCAAAAAGATGGGATCATTTAGGAAGGTATTAAACTATCTAAAACCAGAAGAGGGAGTAACGCCCATCAAGATGGCTTCATGGAAAACAGTACATTATCAAAACCAGTTTTACTTCTCTAATGACTTACATGATTAGCACATAAAAAGTAATTACATAGACATAACATCTTTAAATTTTATTCTTTCCTGTGATTAACTTCAGAGGGAAAAAAAACCCAAAGGATCACTCACAACTCATTCACAAAGTCCAAGAGCAGAAAACAAAGAAAAAGAGAACTGAAAAAGATTTTAAGATGTCATTTAGTCCATCCCCTGTCCAAATACTTCACTGTCACAAAGTCTTTCATGAATGGGATTTGTCAATCTTGTTCTTAAAACTTCTCATGATGGAGATTCCTTCAGATCTTCCATGTCATTTATTTCCAAGTTTTCTCAATCTTTTCTACAAGAGCAGATATCACCACTTTTTGCCTCAGAAATCTTTTCAGTCTGTACACATCTTTTTGTTCAATCTGAAGCTTCAGGAATGTGAAATGAAACCACAGGGTGTGAGGAACTGCACTATGGACTTGT